>NW_010421649.1:29357-50000 GCF_000710305.1 Buceros rhinoceros silvestris | reverse complement strand
AGCAGGAAGACCTTTCTTTCCAACCTAGTGTAACTGAAATGGTAGAACAGATCTCCAAGACAAAGTTCTGTCACCTGTATAGCAGGTAAGATTGCGTTTGTTCTAGTTAAAGTAATTTGTATGACTTTCAAGTTGAAAGTACACCTCATTTCCTATGGAGGTCAGCTATAATTTCCTATGCAGCCACATAAGACTTGAGGGAGTCTCATGTCTGAACTTCAAATAACTTGCTGCAGTCACAGTCCCTAACCTTTCCAGAACCTTCTCTGACAGACTGAGTTGCCTTTATGTAGGTTTTTCCACCTGCCAACTGCAGGAGAGAAGACGTGCGGAGCTCAAGGAGAAAGGATCTAGCAGACTGTTGTAAGCTTCATTGTAAGACTCAAAGCACCTACTCAGCCTTGCTGCACATTAAAGACAAGATCAGCAAAAAGCCATCTTCTCTACTAACATCAGGGCCATGGGATGACTGGCAAGCACACAAACACCTTCCATTAATCACCCTATGACTCACAGAAAGGTCAGCCATAGCGCTGTGAGTCAGCATCTCTGCAGGATAGGTACCTTCCCCAAAGAACACAGATGCCACTCTGCTTTTAGAAAAGGGAAAGGATAGCCTGGCAGAGATTTTGATCTCTGTCACAATTAGCCTAGTCCTGGAGCAACATACACTTCTGGTGATCCCAACCTGGAGTTAATAACAAAGGCTGAGCTGAACCAGCATAACCTTCAAAAGGTACAGGAAATAATCTCTTACATTCCCCCTACAAAGCAACTGAAGTTCAGAGTAGCCATGTGAAATCAGCAAAATCAAATATCCATTTCCTGCTGTTTGAAATAATCCCAATGTCCTGACTGACTATGCCTGGAGAAGAATGCTCATAACAATGTTCAAATGTATTCCTTGATTACATCAGCTTTTTTAATAAGTGTAACACTGGGCCACACAAGACTAAAACCAGCCTACAAGTCACCCCAGTATCCAGGTTCCAGCATTATTGTCAAATAGTACCTAGTTTCAATGAATCACCATATACAGAAAAATCAAATGCCAATACCATGAGCATATTCAAAAAGGGGATATAACACGCTCTTCTTGTCTTCAAGTCAACAGAACAACCTGACTTGTCCTGTCCAGTCTCTCTACTATCTAGGTCCAGTTCACAATATGGTTCTAGCTGACTACACCTACACACTACACAACGTGCAGGAGCTCCAGATATAACAATTAAGAGACAGGTTCGTGAATCCTTAGTCTGTGTGTATTGGCACGTGTCATCCATGGCTACCCTGACTACGCACTGAATCACCACGCTCAAGGACTTTATGCGTGCTACTGTTCCTCCTCCTCCTCTCAAACCCCTCTATTCTCTCCATCTAGTCAGTTTTGACCTCCAAAGATCTCTGGGTTTTAGGAAAGTGGTTAACTAATTACAGCAGAGAGTAAGATAGGCAGCATGTGTGTGGGTTTGAACTACCGGAATTTTTCCTTTGGCTCAGTAGAAGAGAAAACATGTCTTGAAAGCCAGAAACATCAGCCCTAGTTCTCATAATATTTGATGAGCAGATAGAGATGTATTCACTCCTTCTGGGACATATGTTACACAGCAGCTTCCACTGGCAGCTGCTTTACACTTCTGGAAGAAAAAAAAAAAAAAAAAAAAAAAAAAAAAAAAAAAAAAAAAAAAAAAAAAAAAGAACACCCTAACCACTTTTTCCAAGCCAGGACCACATTTGATGAGCAGATAGAGATGTATTCACTCCTTCTGGGACATATGTTACACAGCAGCTTCCACTGGCAGCTGCTTTACACTTCTGGAAGAAAAAAAAAAAAAAAGAACAACCTAACCACTTTTTCCAAGCCAGGACCACAAGAGATGAATGAAACAAAGAACAGGCTATGAAAAGGTAAGAACTGATCCCGCAATTGTGAAGTTCCTGATTTTGCATAATCAAACACATTTTTCTCAGGAATCTGAATCTCAGCGTTTTTAATCTTTTGCACAATTTTAGAGATCTCTCTTCCATTTATAATGTATAACAGAGATTACTTTATTTAGTTTAAATTGACTTTTTCTAAATACCATTCTATAGCTTCAAGCTATTTCCCTTTGAAATGCTTTCACAGTGGTCGTCTCTCTGGTATTTAGAAGTTGCCCTGACTAACTCCTCATAGCTTCCTAAATATACGGAAAAAGAAAGTAACTGATTTATGTTACTAAATGCAGTCACATCACAGACTGTCTCCTGAAGCCAACCTTTAAAAACAAGAATAAATATTTTATACCATACGATGGAAATACCACAGGCTCCCATCTCAAAGAAAACAGTCACACGCATGGAAACTTCTTGCTTACAAGTCTGTGGAAAGAAACTGTAATGCAGAACATAGCCACGTATCTGCGTAGAAGTTGGTATGCATAAGCATAATGCAGTGGCCACTATTAGATAAATAGAAAATCTTGCACATTAGTACTCAAAATTAAGGCCACCAGCAATCTGAGGCCATCAACAGTTTAGATTCATTACTTTTTCCTATTCTTCATTGCGGTTTAAAAGGATAATTCTGCATTTCAAATAAAACAAGGTGTAATGTTTACATCACCAGAGTGTGGCAATGAAAGGAAGGGGGAAAAAAAAAAAATCAGTTTTCTGCTTTTTCTGCTGACATCCCATATTGCTTAAACATTTCTCCTTGAACCTTCACAATCAAGATTGCTGGATCAAGAAAAACAAGGAATAAGTCACAAAATGGAGCATGACTAGTACTGAGACAGTACCACACTGCTATTCTGCGATGATGGGCTGACTGCTAGACAACACAAAAATCCATGCACCCCGTCCAAATGCAGCTGGAAGTTGCAATACTGCCCTTTAAATTTCAGGACAATAAAGTCCAGCTACAGCCATGCATTAGAACAGGAAGATGCAAAATCTGAGAGCACATATGGAAGGGATGATCTGTGCCTGAAGGCTACACAGATTCAAACCTCCCACTTTTCAAAATTTTCACACGGATGGTTTTGAAGAAGTTGTTTAAGCTCAGATTTTGTCAGAGCCTGTGCACCTCACTGCCCTCACTAAACTACTCATGCATGTACACATGATATTAAAAGCATGGACATGGCCAGATGCCCCCCTTCCCACTAGCACTATAGAAGTAAAGTCTGCAAAAGAAATTGCTTTCCAGAAACCATTAATTTAGGGCATTTAACTTAGAAGAAACTGCTTACATGGAAGCACCCAAACCTGGTGCATTTAAAAAAAATCACTAATCTTTTTCAAGTCTCAGCCTAGAGCCTACAGACACTTCCTTGCCCACTGATGAATGTCAAGGCTTTACTTCTTGCCTACCCTTCTAAGAAAACGGTAACTTAAAAAAAAACTCAAAGAGGTGTGAAAAAAACCTTAAGGGTTGTGAGAGAGCAACATTCAACTTAAGATGCCCCCATGTGCTCAACGTTTACTCAGTTGATACGAAAACCTGGAAAGATATTAGGCTGGGAAGAGTAGCACACTTAGGAGCCTTTAACCCTATTATTAACTGGTGCCTACCAAAAAAGATTATATTCAACAGACATACTCTAACCCCCTAGTATGATACAGTAGCACCACTGTGAGCAGCTTTGACAAAATTAGACCACTGGTGACACTTTCAACCACTTCACTCCCTTATGGTCTCCCACCATGATACAGCAGCGGAGCCAAAACAAACCCAGGTTTCTTGGCTGTCAGACCTGCACCTCAACAACTCTCCTGAGCAATGTCATGTAAGTCCCTTGGGAAACACATACTGGTATCTTAATTTGCTACCACTACCTCAAAGTGGAAAGCAGAAGCTGCTGTGCTCCACCACTGGCATCAGAAAACAGGAGACTGTTCTCCCACTCCTTACTTTTGCCCTTCTACCTTAACTGCTGCTCACCTTGCCCTTTGCACGGAGCATTCTCTCACATTTCTTGCTCCTTCTTGTCCTCAAATCCACTTCCACAGGCTACTTTTGCCAAATCTATAATAATCTCACTAATAGAATTATGTATCTATATCTGCCTGTATGTAAGAAAAACACTCAAGCCATGCTTGGCTTCAGATGAGGGACCCCTTTGACCTCATTACTATAATCTTTGTTCCACTTCTGTTATTGCTCTGTTTCATTAGCCTTTCTTGCTTTACTTGAGTCTGCTCTGATACAAAATCCACTCTGCAAGCCCTCACATCAGTAAATTCAGCACAGCCCCAAGCTCTGTGCCAGAAGGCAGCTGCACAGACCTGGGCAGAACCCCACTGCTTCAGCAATGCTCTGCTGCAAACACAATTATAGAGAAAACGGTGAATGCAATTACAGGACTTGTGTTTGATCTGCTTTTCTGAAGCACCGCATGCACCTCTTGGTGCTGAAATAACCACCAAGTTTAATCACGCTTTGTGAAGTGCTTGGTGGTTATCGGATAGAAGTACAATTTAGAAGGGGATCATAATAGAGTAGTTAAGTACAACAAGGATTTAAAAATGTGATTTTAAGGCTGACAATGTTTCTCTAATCTTAAAAGGAGTTTATTTTGCTGTCTGGCTTGAATTTAATGGATCAGGAACTGTTTCTCTAAGTTTCACATCAGATAAGCAGTTAGGTAATTATGGAAACAGAATGGAGCATTAATTATGAGAAAAAACATAGATTGTTCTATTGTGATCTTCCACAGCATTGCTGTTTCTTATAAATGAACATATTGTGCAAGCTGGGAAGAAACTATTGATTAAAATAATCAAAAGCCCTACTAGAAACTTAGACATGTTTTTCCTTTGTAAAAAACAAAACATTGTATCTGAGTGATTGAGAGATTTGAATTACCTCTTCCAAAGCCCACTTTAATTTTTCCTCACAGATAGATTTAATTAAATCTATTATTACAGGGTGGGTATTTTCATTTTACATAAACTAGATAAAAGCTTGCTGAACTCTCATAAACCTAGAAGTTATAAAATTTTACCAATAGCTTTTTATTTTATTTCTTCCCAGTCATTTTCAGGTGAAGCAACCTGTTTGATTACCATGCTGTTTCCAAGCATGCCAGCAATCAAATATTTTAAAAGTGAAACATCAGTAGTTGCACTAACAGGTACCTGCTAAGCAGAGAACTTCTCAGTTCCTGCTCTGAGAAGCTGGACTATCATTAAACCCATGGTCATAGAGGTCAGAGCTGTACAGGAGTTACCTCCATGTCAGGTTACTAATTGAATAGCCTCTTCCCCAAACATCAGTGTTTTGTCAGCAGGCGCTCTGTAGTTGATGCCATCCCAGGACAGCCACAAATGTACCAGTATTTCAGCAGAGATCGGGCCTGGTGGAGACGGAGCCTCTTCTGCAGATGCTCAAGTATAAATGAGACTGGGGGGTTCATGTACAAGTGCACGTGTCCATGCTGGCTCCTTCCTTCTCTACCTGTGGCTAATCAAGAGGCAGTTCTGTACCCCAGACACTGGGAAGAAGGAACACTCACAGACTGCACGCTGGGCTCCATCGAGAGCCTGCTGGTTACAAACAGCCATGAAAACACAGCCTCTTCACAAGTCTCTCAACTGCGGCTAAGAGTCCAGCACACCCCGCAGGGTGCCCTGAGCCTCTGTATCAGCAGCTGCTTTTTCATTTTCCCCTCTTCCCAGGCTCATTTTCTTTCTCTTGTTCACAGAGATTACTCTGATTCTAATCAAAACAGGGAGGAAAAAGCCCCACAACTCAAAGGGGACAAAAATCATACAAAGGATAAAGGAGCTGAGAGCATTGAGACTATACCCACTTGTCAAAGAGATTATGGTCACAAAAGTGTTTCTTATCATTAGGGAAAATAAAGGCACAAAAGGTCCCTAGACAATCAAATATAATGAAATGTGCCAAGATGAATGATAAAAACTGTAGAAAAAGAAATTATACAGGTCTCCAGGAAACTGCCAAAATTCATCGTAAAACACTTTCCCCTGCTGCCTAAAGTCTGCGCCTTTTTTAATTCCAACGAAAAGCATGCCTAAATGTGTTGCAACAATCGGCATTTCACCTTGTATCTGCCATTATGGTATCGCCCCTCTGTTCTAACAAAGGACTGAATATACCAAACAGCATCCTGGACCTTTTAAAAATTCATACGGTAAAGGAAAAGTTGAGTGCAGTATCACAGTCCATGTTAGGCCATCTCCAGCAGCCACAGCAGATGAAAGGAAGCCACCCACACCACTGCTGGTAACATCTGCATGGCCATGGAGATGGAGCTGCTGCCTCAAGACCTGAGTTCCTACCAAATGAAGATGCTGCTTTTTCATGCCAAGGTTACAACTGTTCTGAGGTGTTAAAGGCATCAACAAATTAACTGCTGCTCAAAGGGACCAACAGGGCAAAACACTCAAGAATTCAGGGCAAAAAAAAAAATACAAGCATAGACATAATTTCTAATATGTCCTCACTCTTATATGTGCAAAAGAAAGTAAGTCTGAAAAGGCTCTGTTTCTTATCTTGGAGTGAACATTTCATCTTTTATACACATACAAAGAAACCCCGATCTGTTCTCTTTTTCAGAGAATGGAACAGGCAGCTTAGATGACAATTTTAATTGAATGTGTTCAGGCTGTTGCACAAGAATAGTGGTGTGTAGTCCCGCGGCTGAGAAGAAAAGGCTTTCCCCTACCACCTACACCTTTATTTCATTACAAATATCCCTGCTGGTCCGCACAACTGAGCTCCAAGTTTGACACTTGTAACACGTCTAGAGGCAGGAACTGGAGCAGAAACATACAAATTCTAGCAGAATCCAGTATGTTAAATGTCATTTCTCATTCACATTCCATACAGGGCTGATATACCTGCTGAAATGCTTAAACAGCGTACCATTATTTTTGTGTGTGTGTATATGCGCATTTCTAAATGCACATGTATTATTCTTACACGTATAAATGCACACACCATGGCTAGAAATGAGATCGCTGATTGTCAAACCTGCTAGAAGTGCTTCTCCCTGTACAAAAAAAAGAGAGAAGCTTGGTTACATTTGTGCTAAAATGACTAGTGTTTGCAACCTCTATGCCAAAACAGAGAATTCAGTCTAAGTTGAGTCTTGTACAACAGTACGCTCAGAGAACTCAAGTGACATGGTAAGAGGACTATCCTAGCGGTATAAGCCAGAAAAGTGGTGCAGGAACTGGTGTGAGTCCATTCGTATGGGAATGTGTAAGCATGGGAGGTCTAACAAAGCTGTTAAGCTAAATCCTCTGTACTCTAATGCAAAGGATTCTTAACGTGATTTAACAAGTTAAAATACAAGACAGAAAGGGTGAGCTGAAATCTGTCACTTCAAATACAGTCACTGAAAACAGCATCCCAAGAAAGGACGCTAGAAGCTATCGCTAAAGCAAAGCCCTGATTAAGGCTCCCAGCAGCAATGGAAGCTCATTGCATCCCACCAGTGCACACAATGAGGATCCACACCACACCATCAGTGACCACACCTCACCCCAGAGCACAATCTGACTGAAAGCCTTTCAGAGAATTGAAAATCTCCAGTGCAAGGTTTAAATTACATAAATTATCAGAGATCGCATATTAAACCAGTCCTAATCATGACCCTAATCCTCAAGGAAGCAAGAGGGAGTATCATGAGACCTGTATTAAAACTGCTAATTATTTCAGTGGGAGTTTGTCCTGGATGAAAACACATTCCTACAACTATAGAAATGGAGAAAAAGAGGAAAAAATACCTATCAAGGAAATAGTGGTGGAACTGGGAATCCGAGCTTCAACAGTAACTCATGATGATACCGAAACACAGAAGCTATTTAAACATCAAAAATGTTAAAATAATGTCATTTGATATTTTGCTTATTTTTCTCACACCATAACACACCCATTTAAGAAAGAAGGTTTGCTTTGTGACATTTCAATTTAAATTATGTTTTGCCTTCGATTCCCAGAAATTATTTCCTTTCCACATCAGCCATAGTAAATAAAACAACTGTGATCCCTGCTCCTCTCCCCCAAGAAACAAGCAAAAAGATAAATATAAAAATCAGTTAATCTGAATTTTAGAAAGCAAGCAGCAAGAGAATGGAAAAAACAAAAGCACTAGGCAATGAAATGCTGCTTGAGATTACCGAAAAGCTCTTAAGTTTTTACTAGTTCGATATTTATGGTCTGTTAAATAATTACATGTACAAGAGCTTCGTATGCTCAGCTTCCATTTTGCTGCTATCCTCTCCTATTGAAATAACTGCAAGATTAATTAGAGCCATAAAAAGGCAGCATCAAGCCCTTTTATGACCATTTCTGTTTATGAACTGCATGAACACTTTAGATCAATAGGAGAAATATTTAAATGCCAGAGTTTAAATCTTTGTAGCAGTCAACTAGCAAACAGCTCAGAGTCGAGGTACAGGAACACCGCAAATGCCAAAGCTTGCAGTGCTACATGAAAAAGTTACTTTCTCACAAGGTAACATTGCTAAAGAACAATAAAAACATCAGAAAAAACCTGATAAGTATTTTTTATTGGTTTTCCTATAGGACTAGGCCCTCTGAAAAAGTTGCTTCCGAGATACAAGCTCTGAACATCTTCCCTTAAAGGAAAAATATTTTGTTTTGAACACGTATTACTTAAAACTCTTTAGCACTGGTAGCATCGGAGCACAATCATTACATGCCCTAAATTCATTTCCATTTCTAGGTAAGTAAAATGCTGAGACCACCAAAGCCATGTAATCATCAAAAAGGAGATGTAATTCACTGCCCACGAGCCACAGATAAAGTTATCCCATTACTAAGGACGAACAGCTAGGCTTTGAGTTCGCTGAATTTCCTTTGATGTAAAAAGGATAATTTCATGCTTCAAGAAAAGGAACAGGATGCAGGAAAAACTGGATTTGGTTCCTCACCCCGTCAAAGACTTTTTGTGTTCGTCCCTATGGTTTTGCATCCTTTGGGGCACAGAAGTCAGCTTGGGGTTGCTCAATAAGGGCACACCTGCAGGCATTCAAAGTGGTTATCGTGGTTTAGGAACCAGAGGCTCTCCTGAAGCAAGTACAGGCTGCCTGAGACAGGATGATTAAATTAAGAGTAAAGGTACATTTGAGAGGCTTTGAAGAGTTATATACACTTAGGATAAAAAGGACTTTTACAAATTTGCACTGAACTATGTTATAACCTGTAGGAAACTAGTCTGCTAAAGCCTCAACAAGTCTTGTCCATCTCTAGAGTACTGTTAAACGCTTTCATGGAAAGGAGTTTAAGAATCTGGAATCTCTCCTAAATAGATCTAAGCTAAGTAGCACAGTAAAAACAAAAATTAATTAATTTAAGATATATTTTGCATGTGATAAATCTGTGACAGAGGTGAGTTAATGCAAAAACTGCATTCTGGTTGTAGAATTGTGACATTTCCAGTTATCTGACAAAATATTCTGAAATGAGAGACTGCGTACAAGGAGAGGTTGAGGGAACAGCATTTGTTTAGCATCAGAAGAGAAAGCTTAGGGGAAGATTTTATTGCTGCCTTCAACTACAAAATATGAAGAACTAGAGAAGATGGAGCCTGACTGTTCTCGGAGGTGCACAGTGACAGGATGGGAGGTAACACGTGCTACAACAAAAGAAAGTCTGGCAAGATAGAGGCATTTTTTCATTAATAAGGGTGGTCAAATGTGAGCACAGGGGTCCACTCTGAGAAGGGGATTGGACTCGATGACCCCCAGAGGCCACTTCTACCTTAAATTATTCCATGACTTCATGGAGAGATGATCACAGGCTGTTTTCATTTTGCTCTATTGCAATAAATGATCACATTGACAAGTCGAAGCTTTCATCATTATCCCTACAAACCAGTCCAGGCATCTGGAAAATAAGACTGCCTCTTTTGTGCCTTTTAGACTGGGAGGATCCTGTAGCTCTAGAACGGTTTCCACATCCTGCACCTTGTCATGCATTTGTTTTCCAGATATGGTCCTCAGCTGTTGTGATCCAGTGGTGTTCCCAACAGCCCAAGGACAGTGACAGGGGTACAATTGCAGGGGGACAGTGACAAGACTATTGAAGCTGTATTTTACTCTGGCAAAAGCCAGTTAGTGTAGTGAGAGTGTTGTTAAAACACGTACCTGTACCTGTGATATTAACATCACCGTAAACAAGTTCCTGAATGACTGTAACAAATTAATCAAACAGAATGGTCTTTAATTTACATGTTCCACTGCATTTACAATCCCCTACCATCTTATCACACGTATACAAACAGATCTGCTCTCAATGTTAGGAGAGCAAAAAGAAAAAAAAAAAAAAAAAATTACTCTCTTACTGCCCCAGGTCCTGAAACCTGGTATCTGGCTGATTTGGCCTAGTTTTTTCTTTTGCTGCTGGAAGTTCAATGGCCCAGTATATGTGATGCTCTGAATAACACTGTCCACTCTTCTCCAGGATAAATTCTCCAAGGGCAAGGAACAGTTTATTAAGCCATTTTCCACAAAAGAACAGTAATGTCACCAAACTCAGTCATGCAGGAGATCTGTATCAAACAAGAATAACAGAGAACGTAATAAATATCCTTTGGGTGAACGGAGAGCTAGGAGAGGACTATTTGGGGGGGAGCAATATTGTCAACACTGTTAACAATTACAGAATTTTGCATTTAGGCAACTTAATAGAAAACGAGGACAGAACCGATCACCGCTGAGATCAGCATACTCAGCAGCAGCACGCAACCTGCCTAGGACCACGGAAAACACCCATTAAAAATATAACAGCCAAGTTTGGGTACATCTCCCTGAATGACTTGTGACATTAACTTCAAAATAAGAAAGACTGTATGTCGAACCGCTACTGTATGTCGAACCAACATTCAGTGTTTGATTTTATATTCCATTTCCACTTAAAAATCTGTTTCCAGGACTACTGCTTATTAAACCTGCCCTATTAAATCATTCCCCTATTAAAAAAATACGAATTCAGGTTTCCCCTCCTGTTTTTCTTCCTCATAACATCCTGCTACACCTTTCTGTACAGTAATTTCTTCCCTTAACTAGGAGAATGTCACATATGTGATAAATAAGTGGTGAGTTTATGCTGACTGCATTACTCGATCTCATTATATATACAGTGTCCTAAGGCAAGAGTTTGCCAGCTTAGATTTTCACTTGCTCTATCCCTTTAATTTGTGTTCCCATCAGTGCTGTTACTGTTTGTTAGCATTTGTTTTTATTTTTCTCTAGAGATTTTCTGTTTGAGTCACTGGTTAAATAATCAAAATACTTCAGAGGGAAATTTAAAATGTCCTTCTTGTAAAAAAGCAGAATGATTCAGTACCTGTACTGGAACACGATTAGGTGGATAACATTCATTTTGCTGGAGGTCTCTGTTAGCTCAGTAAGAAAAATTACTTCCCTTCCCCCTCTCTCAGCTTCAGGAAACTGGATAGGAAAATAGTGAGGAATCTTTTCATATTCATAAGCAAAGCCTGTGTGTATCGGAAGTGGCTGGACTACAGCTGCAGGGGGATCACCAAGCCATACTTTTTGGTTGCTTTTATTGCGAACAATGGAAAATAAGTCCAGGGCTCTGGCCATGGTGGGGTCTCCAATCGGAGAGTATGTGTAGGCTCCCCAAAGACCTCCACAGCGACCACAAAGCCATACTTTTTGGTTGCTTTTATTGCGAACAATGGAAAATAAGTCCAGGGCTCTGGCCATGGTGGGGTCTCCAATCGGAGAGTATGTGTAGGCTCCCCAAAGACCTCCACAGCTGGCAGAGGCAGGCTGCTGTATAACCTTGCAGCAAACAATCATAAGATCCTCAGTGTTTGAGCCTACTTGGAGGTCAGAAATAGTTTCTGTATTTCAAAACACCTGCTGGGGAGGTATGGGGGAGTTGCAGGCATCGGGCTGACAGAGGCACTAACTCTACTCCCACCATCTCCAGATACTTTGCGATCCTTTTTAACGGTTTGTGGGGAGCTCTCTGCATACTAACAAGCTGGCACGGTGAAGATGAAATCCATTATTTCAGAGCACCTTCCAGCAACGGCATCTTTGCACCCACTCTAGGCTCTCCCTCACGGCAGGCAGGGAGAAGCAGCAATTTTCTTGGCGTATATTCTGCAAGGCCAAAGTGGTTCATGTGCTTTACATACAAGCAGCCAACCTTTCCTGAACAGAGCCCCAGTCAGGAAATGGCTGAATCTAAAAAGGAATCAGAGAAGATGAGGCTGGAAGTTGGCATGCCCAAGTACTAACCGTTCTCCTCCCCCTCCAGGAGCACTGCTGCAGCACAGCTAAATGGTGTTTTGTTGTTCCTTCTCACCCACCATCCCATTTCTCTTCATTTATTATGTTTCTCAAAATAACTTTCTTCTCTTCAATGTTAAATTCCTATTCCCTCTCCCAGCCTCAATCAATGCAACTTAAACTGTGAATTCAGTCCCTTCTGCCCCTTGCAGACAGCACTAATTTCTGAGTTTTGCTTCTCTTGATTTAGGGGCTCATTCTACTTCCACTCAGAAATAAAAAGAATATAATAAAACACACCACCCCTCCAAATTGACAGTGTTTCTCATGGTAACTTCAGAGCAAAGAGATACAGCCCACAACATGGCCCTGAATAGATTAGCTCACAGAAAAGGGGGACACATTTCTTTGAAACATTAATATAAATTAAATGAGACAAAATAAATTCAGCAGCCAGATAATAGCACTGAAAAACTGCCAGATGGCAGAACACTGAGGTTTAGTGGTGACGCTCACATGTTACATGAATAATTCACTTGGACAAACCTATGGATGTGAGAGCATGTTTAAGTGAAGGATCTGCCTTGGAAAAAAATGAAGAAATATGAGCAGTTTCTTATTTGTAATGACTCATTTCAAACCAAAAGCCTGGATAATAATTTTCTCCAAAAATCAGCCCATGCTAGAAATTAATCAACCTTCAACTAGCAACAAAGCCATGACAGAGAGAAATCCTATAGATCTCATCAGTTGAGGAGTCAATGGGACTCAAAAGATACCCTTACAGCTACTGCTCCCCGCCACATTCAGTGGCTTTAAGAAAATGCAATGTAAAAATATAATTGCATGACTAGCAGGAAAGGCCCCAGATATCTCGGGTCCGACAGATGCTGTCCTGAAAACCTGGGGATAGAGAGGATATTGTTAGGTACAGAGCTGAGTAACTTTAGTGACCCAGGAAAAAGTAACGTACTCTTTTGGTTGTGCAGTGGGCTTATCTAAAAAAACCAACCAAACAACAACAACAAAAAAACCCCAAACCCTGTTACCTTTAACCAAGCATTAGAGATGGGGACACAACATCCCTAACTACCAACAAGACAGCACAAAAAGTATTTACAAACACACCACAAAAGCATTCAGAAAACAAAAGGCCTTTTAGCAGATGGCTAGATGCCGGGAGGACCTGCTTTGTTTTCATGGCATTCTAAGCTGGAAATACTCCTAAAATACAATGGTCAGCATCATCACCTTCCAAGGCTTCACCTCCCTGGTTTGAATGGACTATGGACAATTAATGCCACCACAGTGTGGCATTAATTGAGGGATAACCTTAGATCCTGGCAGACGTGCTGGCAATTACGTGGTCTGCCTGAAAGCAATTGATCTTTACAGAGGAGTTAGATCTTGCCAGAGGTGAGGAATCTCCATTTCCCAGCCTGCCCCTCCTTCAGTGAAATTCCACTTGGAAATTCCACTGCCTTGGAAAAGCACAGGCTTTTCCAAAGGGCTGTACTGCATTTCTAAAGAGGAAAATGAGACTGTCAAAGGGGCCTACAGTCATTCCACAGGGAGAAAGAAAATGGGACTGGAGAGAGGGACCATACAGGAATATCCAGCTACGCATTTTGCCTGTCATTATATTTTCTGTCACTACAGCCTCTTCTTTGCCCTTCAATAACATGTACACAGAGCCCGGCCTTTACATTAAGGGTACAAATTAAAAGCAAAGCCTAACACTTCAGCTTCTTGTTTAATAGCCCACCAGGTTTGTAACTCACTGCTGTCTTGACCAGTGTGGTAGGAAGACCTGCAAACTGGGTGAACCAACCCCAGAACCAGCACTGCGCTCGTGCATTACCCGTTGATTCTGGTTCCTCACGGAGCAGATTGGATCAGCCTTTTGAAATGACACTTTGACAAGGATACAAAACAGCTGGAAAGAGAGCCCTAACTGTGCAAATTAAAGCCTACAGCTACCAACAGTCCTAAGATTAAACCACTTGATCTTCATCTGATTAAGTGTGAACTTCAGATCCGAATAATCCTATGGAACAAGTAAAGTACCAAAATTCTAGTCACATACATTTTTAAGATTCAAAGGCAATCTTTAACTGTACAGACAGAAACATTGGCTTCTCTTGGGAGCTAGCTGCAAGTCAAATGTAGACATGTATTGAATATTCTGTGAAAGTCAAGACACAAGTTCACACATCCATCACACAAAATTGACCAATTTGGGTAAAACTCATAAAACTTAAATATCTTATGCTGAGGCAAAGCACAGTAAATCTGTTTGAGACAGCTATAAACAAATAGAATATGGCATAGTTACATATCATAGTCTTTGGGCTGGTTTCAAAATGCTTGTATTTAAAAAATAAATTCAGAATTGGTCCATACATTGCTACTGTCACTAGGAATTCCTGATTAATCTGTTAGGCATATACTACAGAACAGGAACAAACTCGCTGAGGTGATGCTGGCCCACATCCATTAGCAGCAGGGAAATGTTTCGAGGGCCATCTATTTTTCTGAAGAACCACCAGGGAAATACAGACTTCAGTCTCTTGCAAATAGTTTCAAATGGGGTAGGTGGAGTGGCAGAATCATACAGAACTGAGCAAATTACTTCCCTCTCAGGATGCCAGTCCCACCCTGGAACAATCAGAAGCTCAGGTCAAGTCTCCTTTACAAAACTGAAGTTTTAAGGCTGATTTCCCCAGAGGATGAAAGTAAGCGGGGAGAAAAATGAAAGGTGAAATGGCTAGGAAAGGAATGGAAGATAATTAAGAGAAATTGTACAGGATCTTAATGCTGCATGGTCCAGGCTCTGGCCTATGACAAGAGATTTACAGACAGAGTCTGCAAGGAATGGAGCTGATTAGTTATTCAGCTCCCCTCCAGGCAATCAGGTAGTGGAAGCAGCATTAATAAGATAATTTTTGACTAAGGATGACACAAGGTGAAAGACCAACACATACAATACATAAATATGTTAATGCAGTTACTGAAGTAATTTTTTCTGTAGCTTGTATATGGCTACAAAAATTATTCCATTCATTTTATGCAAGAGAGGCACATTCATCTTTCTTAATTAGGAAGAAAGTAGGATTTGTACTAGTCTTAAAAATAAAAGAAAGGTTAATTTTGAAGTCCTCTATGTGCCCTGTTCTGGTAAAATCGGATAAAATACTTCCTCCAACACTGCTTCTGACTCACGGGAATATATTTGTGAAGTACATGACTGGAAATTCAATAGAACGGCTTGTACTAATTTCTTGGTCTGTCCAAGAACAAATCTGAGGATGTAAAAAAGCACACAAATAGAAGCCTAGATATTACTTAGAGTTTTCATTAAAATATCCCTGGGATTCCCTTCAACTCGACATCAGACAATCCTTCACAGTTCTAGAACAATGAAGAGCAAATGAATCTCCTTGGAGAGACAGAAGAACAAGATAAAATGCACTACATGATCATCAAGCACGTCCTTTTACTAACTGAATCAATGGGGTTTTAAAAGGTGTTACCTGCAGTTAACATCTGTCATACTTACTCCCAGCCTTAGTTATTTTACATCGCTCATCTTTCATCTGCTACTTTTTTCTTCATTTGTTCTCAAAGATAAAAAAGGAATAAAAATCCTGAGCAGTGCTCTAACATTCCAAAGTTCCTCTGTAACAACGACGTGCTGTCTGCAGTGATGATAAATCCCAATACACTACCCTGCAAAATGCTACAAATCCAAGTTCCCAAAAGGCCTGACCTAGGTGAATCTGTGTGTGAATCTGTGCACTGCTGCTGATCGTGAGCCCCACAACCAGACAAACTGTACCAGAGCTGCAGATGTCTTCAATTCCATTACAGACAGAAATACACACTAGATAGTGCTGCCTGTATCAGTCTGAAACCTGGTACATTTGAAAGCTTGGAACTCACGTCATTTAAAAGACCTGAATCTTTTGTGTCTTTAATTCCTGTTCTAACAGAAGCAAAGGTTGACAGATCATCCTGTCAGGTCTAGGAAAAAACACCTCCAGTTTCTCTACGCTTTGATAAGACAACATGTCCAGGAAACACCACTTTTCTGTGCTACTCACTGCACGCTGCTTCCGATTCATCTGACCCATCGGGACATTCTTCTTCACCATCACATTTCCACCTGGCTGGGATGCAGTGGCCATTGTCACAAGTGAAATCTGACTCGGCACAAGTTTTCTTTGCTGAAAAAAAAAAAAAAAAAAGAGCATTTGGTATGACTATAAGGAATGCAGAAGTCCTCCATTGCATCCAGTTGCACTAAGGGTGATACTGATTGCCCTGCGTTGAGAGAATTCATTTTACATTCAGACTTGCTTTTACATGACAGAGTCAAACAGGTATCAAAGAGTCTTCTCGCTAGAACTCTTACCCCTCCATTATTTAACATGGTTTCGCTCTTCTTTCTTTTTCCAGGCATTAAAAAAGGAGGAGTGTTCTTTTTCAAAATAATTTTCTAAGGCTTTTACCACAAAGAGCTGCTGCTACATGGAAGAAAGCATCCTGCATGATTTACAAACAGGGAAGACAAGCAAGCCTGACCTTGGTAGTACAATAGGTAATAATATTTTTAACTATGCAACCTATTCACGGCTTTTTAGTACAACTGTCACCATAGCAGATGATCATAAAGCACTCCTCCAAACACTAAAAATCATTTCATTAAATGTCAACCACTCCACACTCTTTGCTTTGCTTGCATTAATCGAGGGCTTGAAAAAGCTGCAAGCCATGAACTCAAGCAATTAATTGGTCTATTCCTCTGTGCCAGAGGCACAGCACAACCAGTGCCCTGTAATACTAGTCAGCATCTTTCCATCGCAGCAGAAAGTAATCTACTGATATCTGGCCCCTTCAGTCCCTGGCCTCAGTATCAATACCATCACCAGTCACTCACTGCTTTTGCAATGGTGACCTCAGTGGCTCTTCTGCTAGGAACTGGACTGAATAGACATGCTGTGAGAGTCATGAACAATGGCTCAAGTTGAGAGTTACCATCTCTACTTTTTCTCCTTACACGAGCTGCTGTGAGGAAGGGAGCCATATTAAATGTCAGTCATGTGCCCACACAGGAAACAAAAAGGATTGCTGTGTGAGGTACTGGAGAGGGCTGCATGGCTGAAAACAGGTAACTAATTTTCTAGAACACAAAACATGCAGCTTCCCTGAACAGGCATCCAGCAGGAAAACACTGCAAAGCATCACTAAGCAGCCGTACAATCTCTCAGGATGCACTTTATAAAGAGAACACACATTTACCCCCCCTACTGTTGCTAAATGAGCCAGATTCTGGGGGAAAAAAAAAAAAAAGACAAATTTTCTCTCAGTCATTCAATAGCAGATATTATGAACTAATATAGGGAAAAAAAAATCAACTCCATGTAGACCGAAAGTTTTGTTACAAGAGACCAGTCACACTAAGAATCCCATGTGATCTTCCAGAGATATGGCACATGTTATCTTTCTCTCGAACACCTCTGGTTAGAAAACCAGAACTTGTGAAACTGGCTATCAAGTATCACTTCTGATGTATTGAATGCTTGTTTAATTAATCTGATTTATTCAATGGTCAGAAACTCTGACCTGATCCCAAAGGGACATGCACGAGTAATGCAAGTCAGAGCACTCTTCTGCTCACCGTGAAGCTGACATGCATCTACAAGTGAAACAATAACATCTTCATCCAAAAAGAAAAGACTAGTATAAAAATGGAGACACAGGAAACTTCATTTTTAAAAATGTATTTAGTTTTATACTAGCTCTCTCAATGTCCTAATGTCTTGTTTTCCACAGAAAAACTATCCTTTGACTTATTCTCTAGAGATCCAAACAGCAACACAACTACTTTTCCACCTCAAAATAAAGCCCCTCTTTTTCCATCAGTCTTATGCGTTGATCATTGTTATTTCTGGGACACGTGGACGCAAGTACGAGTGAGAGGGTCAGCCCCAGAGTATAACAGGCATTCCCTTCAACACGGCCAACCTGCTCACAGCAGATGGTGGCACTGATTGCTTTGTTCCCCTGACACTGCTCTTCGGCAGCACAATTAATAGATTGCCAGGATTCAAAAAAGGGGGAGAAAAGCATTACTGACAGTCCTGGGGCATCATTTGGAAGGTGTTAACATGCTTCCCGAGTGCAGCTCCTCTTTGCAAAATGAAGTTAGGCACAACTGCTCATCAGTGGCCTAACCGAAAGCACCATCCCTGCCCGCACGCCCCCAAAGGTCCAACAGCCCCGAGCTAGGTAAATCAGCAGGATACCAATGCATTTGTCCCTTTGTTTGAATCTAAGCCGTCTAATCTCTTAAAGGAGCAGGATTAAGGGAGGGGGAGCTCAAACCTTTCTATGATTACTATACTACTTTTTTTTTGCTTTTTACTGTTGTTGCTTTATTATTTTATATACTATATTTTGTTGTTATTTTTTATCACTATTACACCCCAACACATTAGGTTACGGCTCTGCAGACTGTCTTAATTCCAATAAACTCTGTTTTACTTTGCAAACAGCAACCCAGATTATTCAAATGGCGAGAATACTCAAGCAGCGTCTCATTTCTCATCTCTGATACAAGACTGGAATGACTTTATTTTCAACCAGATTCACCTTCTGGCACTCAACTGTCACATCTCTGGGATCACAACGCAGGCAGAGAGCAGTTAATTAAAATATCAGCTCTCTGTCATTCTTCCTTTTTCAAGTCCGATAACTTTTTCTATTAAAATCTCACGTTATACACCTTTCTTCGTTCAATACTCTATTAAAAATTCATTCAGGTTCGCACCATGAATTGCCAATGGTGCATTAAAATCTAAAACAAACAAACACATCCCTTTTAGACAATGGGGCGGACACCGGTTCATTTCATGGTTTCACCTGGCACAGAAATAGCTGAGCAAAATTAATTGTTCCCTTGAGATTCATGTCCTTTGCTGTAAGCAGCCCAAGCAGCTCCGCTCACATGCATGTTCAGACTGAACATAAGAGTAAGTAGTCACAGCATCCTTGTGCCTCTGGTCCTCGAGGGGCAAGCCGATACCTGGAACAAGAAGAGGCTACTGAAGCGTACACAGAGCCTTTCATCTTCTCCCCTGCTCAGATGCAGAGAGTGACAAGCCTTTCTTTTGACTCTTGCTCGATTTGCCTTCAGTACCTGCTTTTCCTTTCTCACATCTGCAGCTGGACAGACGTGTCAAACTCCAGGGTGGAAGTCAGTGCCTGCATGACCATGAGGCTCAGCTCCCACAGGAGACGAGCCCTGGCTTGGGCAGTTTTCCAACGGGCCGCTTAGTCAAAGGAAGTAATTCCTGATTCTTTTCTCCCAGGAAGGCAGGCAAGGGGGGAAAGGTGATTTCAAATTTACCCAGCCATTACAGAAAAATACCTGTCAAACCGTATCTGTTCTTATTTTCAGCCAGGCTTTGTTCAGAAACTAGTTTCACCCAGGTTACTCTAAATATAAAATAAAATAAAATGAAGTAAAAGGCCGTACAATGAAAGTTTTGCTGTGATCCTTCTGCAGTAAAATAGCACAACTTTGTAGAATGTGAGAATGGGAAGATGATGGTAGGCCACAAAGAGAAACTGAAATTCATAAAACAGGGTTTCATTTCATGTTGGGAAACTTCAATGGCAACTTTGATCAGTAGCTTATCAGAGCTGCTGACTGCACTCCATGTAAGCAGAAGAAAAGCAGCACCACATGAGTGCAGGAGCTTAACGCAGACCATCACCATCACTCAGCCCCAAGAGGTATCAACAGCAGCTTGAAGTGTAACATAGAACACAAGCAAGCTCCTCCCAGAACAAAATTCATCATTACTATGGCTCACTCTGTGCTCCTTAAGGACCTCAGTTAATCCAGTCTGAGTGAGCAAAATACACTCCAGTTGAATCATGCTTGGCCCAGTGAGGTTTTCTGCTGACCAAGCAAAGCAAAAGGTAGGGGCTGGGCTCATTATTCAGCTCTTGAGTGAAAGTCTGGGCTACACAAAACCCGACAGCAATCAGTTGTCTTCAGTTTAAAACCTCAGTCACCTCCTCATTGCAAACACGACCACAATGTCATCGCAAAGGCCGCTCCCAAGCAAAAATTCCCAGCAACACAAGAAAGCTTTTTTTTCAAAATTCAAAATTCATAACTTTGTTCACCACAAACTTGATACATACTCCCAAACCCAGAAAACCCTTGGGGCAGGAGACTGAGCCCTAACCACATACTTTGCCAGCTTCCCTACCCTTATTGATCCTGAATCGTTTGGCCAGGTTATATACCCAGTATTAGTCCTCTGCAGGAGATTTGAAAATCCTAGCCTACAGCTGACAACACCGCAGCCCGAGTACTTGCAATTC
>NW_010421649.1:0-29274 GCF_000710305.1 Buceros rhinoceros silvestris | reverse complement strand
CCTGCTGCTGACTAAATTGGTATCAATTTTGCAAAGGAGGAATTGTAACCGAGAGCGTAGGGCAATCCAGCCCAGCGTGGTTTCCCAGTCATAGTAGGTGGGCAAACAGTGCTCCATCCCCAGCCATGCCCAGCTGCCCCAGCTTTAGGCACCCAAACACCACGTGTTGGGGGCCCAAGCCCACCAGCAGCACCCCTGCCAGGGCTACAGGGTTGGCTGCAGGCAGCCCCTTGCTGCCAAATCCTTGGCATAGGAAATCACAGTGATGCGTTGTTTTGCAGCTACAAAATGGCAACAGATAATATCTGAGAGCAGACATGTCAGGAAAGCCTAGTGGATGTGGACCGGCAAGTCCTTTTAATTTTCAGACAACTGAGGACACCCTGAAGTAATGAAAGGGAGTATTTATCCACTCTGGTTTTGGCCACTTCTTTTGATGCTGCCATCTCAGCAGGCACTTACATTTATAAAGCAAGATTAATCAGACCACCTCAAACAGCTGGTGCTCAGACATAGACCATGGTCCCTTTGATACTCCACACGAAACACATTTTAAAGAAACTTCTCCCCAAGACCCCCTGAACCAGCCCCAGAAAGCAATAACAGAAGCCTAGTCAGAGGGTTTGGGACTGCTTGAAGTTTCTATTACAGTAACCACAACATGCAGCTGCTCAGTCTAAACTAGCCCCTCTGATGAATCAAATCAAATCAATTAAATTAAAATTCAAAAGAGAGATGTCGCCTGTGATTTTTCATTAATATCAAAGGCATGCATCTTTGTGCATTTTAAATGGTAATATGCATAAGCCTCCTATTTAGAATTATTTAGATACATTTTCATGTTTAACGCGGAGTTTAACATGAGGAAAATGGCAACACCTAATTGCAAGCTATGGAAAACAGAATGCTGAAAGAGCATTTTGTTCTCATATGAAATTAAAGTGACTTCAACTAAAAAGTACATGCCTTCATTGCTAAAGTTACTCAAGTAATCATGGCAAAACTGAACAAAATTTTTTGCACAACTCGTGCTCAGGTTGCTGCTGTCAGTTCAGACTCTGAGAAGGGGCTGTATGCTCAAGAGTTGCTCTGTTTTTTTGTCCAAATTGGTCTAATGAATGAGGTGGTTGGCCCTACAAACCATGCTTCACCAGTGGGAAAAGCTTGAATCCCAGAAGAGAATTCAAGGGCAAAACGACCACTTGGACTGGTGTGCTCCTTCAAGGGTGTTAGAGGTCTCTACAATGTGATACTTGGGTATTCCAGACAAGGTCTCCTTTGGAGTTTAAAGGCTTTGGCAGGGCTCTGGGGCTTTGTCTGTGCGAGCTTTGCAGCTGGGAACAGCCTGGGCAGACAGTTCAAGCACTGCCTCACTTCTGAGGAACATGCTCTTCATCCCTTTGGGCAAAGCTCCATCCAACATTTGTCCTTCAGGTTTCTCAGGGGTTTTGTTTGGTTGGTTTTTTGTTTTTGTTTTGTTTTTTAAAGATGCACCTGTAAAGCACCAGTGATCTTTTAAGCTGCACAAAACCAGGTTGTGTGCCAATTTTCTCATTGCTGTTCTCCAGGAACCCTTATCACCTCAGTGTTCAAGTCTCCAGAGTTTAAAAAAAACCAAACAAACAAAGTCAGAAGAAAAATTACATACATTCCCCCCTGCCCTCCCCCCCCTTCTACTTGTAAATTAGAAAATCTTGTCCTTCTGCAAACGAAGGGGGAGAAAAGGACAGATTTTCCTACCAGCATCTTAAATACACCCCCAGCTTTGCTCAGAAACAGGCTGACAACCTTGCTCAGCCTGCCATCACCTCTAGATGCTACCAATCAACCTCGCTGCAATGTGTGCAACGTTGGCAGGTGGGAAAAAGTACCTGCCATTCAGTGCCAAAACACGTCCACCCACAAAATCCCACGGATGCTCATCCTCCTACAGCAGCAACAGTGATGAGGCTGGCGAGAGTACAGACAGGGTCAGGTCTGAGAACCTGAAATGCACAAGTTATGTATGTCCACAGGTACATGAACACAAAGACATTAAATGACATGTCACAAGTCTTGCAGCAAATCTGTGGCATAGCCAAGGATTTGACCCACGTCTTTCAGCCACATCTGCTTGTGTGGTATCTTAAGCTCAAGTCAAAATTTCCTCATTATGGAAAAGAGCAGCCATCATTCTGCTGGGGAAGTTGAACATTTCCAGAACTCCATATTGCTGCAGTCACAACCTCTTCAAAGGACTTGGTAGTTTGTTTCTAAATACTTGACTAAAGCTCATCCGGATTGACTTTTGCTGACAGAATTGCCAGCTTTGTCTGTCTGCTTTCTTTTAACAAGCAGCAAGACATTGTTGCAAGACACAAGCTCTTGGGTGGCACCTACATGTATGTTACTTCACAACAAAGGACGCCTGCAAATTCCTTGAGGCACTTGACATTATTCTGTCAATTATTCCCATAATTCTGGGGATTAAACACTCGGGCCCATATTCTACCCTTATGAAACATCACCAAAGTCCATGAATAATTACGAGTGTCAGTGGTCTCTGCAAAATTGGGCACATTTTTATGACACCCTGTGATGTCTGTTTTGAATACAGGTTTTATAACTCACAGCCTCAGTCAGTTACGTGTCTCAGGGAAGCACCTATAAATACTGCTGTTCAACAGGATGGTCACAGAGATATGAAAACATTCCTGGACAGACATGTGAAAACGGTGAAGAACTCCCCAGACTCTCAAACTTGGAGTGGCCACAAGGGTTGGACTCTTCAGCCAGGCTGATACACTGCTGCTGTCCCTGGGAGCTTGAAAACTCTTGATACCCACAAATTATTAGTGGCTATCGCTCTCCATAGGGAGGTTGAACAACCAACCCACTGATGACAAAAGCCAGGTTTCTCAGGTACAAAACATACTGAAGGCCATTTCTGCTAGAAAGCATAGTTAAGGCAGAAAAGCGAAGTTGTTAATTTAAGTTCATGGAGCAATTTTAGTTCCCACCTACATACATGCCCACAGGTAGTCAGACAGGTACCAGGGAAACAGAGCAGCCACACTTTAAAGACAGGCTAATATGTGAACACAGATCCTTTAACTAAATGATACTGAGAAGGGACACAAGGAAGATGAGGGTCTCCCTATACAGTCACTACTTAAGATTTCTGCTCTATTTGATGTTTTTAATTATTATCCCTTTTTCATACGTGATCTCCAAGACCAGTGAAGAGGTCCCCAAAGCCTGAAGGGCTACTGTTTCTTGCCTGGGTTATGGTGTCGCATCGAAGCATTACAATGCCAGAGATGTCATGTTGCAGAAGTTGCCTTTCACAGCTTGAACACAAGCAAAAACTCAGCTTTGCACGCTGGAGGTAAATCCAGGAGCCCCAAACTCTGTGCATACCCAGTTATGATGAACCCCCTTGTCACGCTCTCACAGCAGTTGCTTGATCTACACATCTTTGGGGTTAAAATCAGCACAAGGCCTTCCTGGCAACCCTCAGCTCCTGGTGTGTGTTTGGCACCTCGCTGCCCTCAAGTCTGCCCTCGCACAGCTGCATGCATGGTTTGCAGCCCAGGTCACTCGGCCGACATTAACCACACGTGTCGGGAAACAGCAGCAATTTCCCCAGTCACCTTTGCCTCTGAAAGCAGAGCCGTGCAATTGCACACTGAGCCCCCAGAACTGCAGGCAAAGGAACTTCCTCTGCAACATGGCCTTAAAACAGCCAGAAGAGAAAGAGATGCCGTGTAAGCCCTGTTTTGCAGAACTTGGCACAGGTCCAGGCTGCATATTGTTACCACAACTATGTGGAAAAACAGCAACCTGATATTTACACCTGCGAGCTCTGTGCTTGTAAACACAGTAAAACACACAAATATGACACTCCTATGATCGAGCATTACACCCTCCCAAAAATACCTTAGTTGCTACCAAGCCAGGTGTCTCTGCCCTGTGATATAAATTACCCATATCTAACGACATGCTGGAAACAGAACTCCATGCAAAACGCAGGATGCCTAAGAAAACAAAGAAAAGAAAAAAAAAAGGAGAAAAGCAAAAGCTCTTCAAGAGTCAGGACCAATGACCTAAATCACACACTTGAAGACTCAATCCTCTCAGTGGCAAAAGGATGTCTTCTGTTGGTGGGAAATCGGGAGAGGGGCCAGGAGAAGTGTAGCAGATCTGAGATGACCGAGAAGGTCCTGCCAGTTCTGTGCACAAATCTGTGTGCGTGGCCAAGAAGGAAAGGTGACATGGGTCTGTGCTCCCAGTTAGGGAATTACACGTGTACTAACACACCTGAGCATTCTGTTTGGCAGCCAACAGCAGGGAAATGAAGCTGTTACTTTACTTGGTTCTGCTGCATTTAATTTTTATTAGAAGCAGCACTGTGTTTTATGTTGCTTCTATACATGGTCCAGTTGCTTAATATTGGATCAATGTTTGCTCTTTTTCTCCTGTTTCTACTTTAATCAATAAGTTGCAGGGTGAAAAATGCAAGAAATGCTTTCTACAGTGAAAAAAAGGACCCACATCATGGTTTATTTTTCTGGGAGGCTAAACTACTGCAGTTAAAACACCCACTGCACAGAATTATTATTCTGAAGACTTAATCCAATGTTTTTGGCTTTATCCTCTTTTCTCATGTGCTGTGTTTTTAGCAAAATTAAGGCTTTTTTTGGCATAAAAATTTATTTATAGAATTATTTTTTAAAAATTCCCCTTTCTGACCATGCATTCATTGTCCTGAATTAACTGCATCAGAGACCAAAAATACAAATGAAAAACTGGAAAGTAATAATTGGTATGCCATGGAAGAAAAAATATATACAGAAAACCTCTCTGCCATAAACACTACTGGAAAACATTCTCACATCATACCAATTTGTATGGTCCAGGAACTTGCAGTGAATTAACTGGGTAACAGTACATGAGGAATGTCCAAGATGATAAAAAAAAATTAGACCTTGGTTCTCAATGATCTTCAGACAAGCTGGTGCCACAAATGTCCTTGCGCATGCGCCTGTGAAGATACCTTTTCTACAGCTCTGTTAGCTGCTTTGTAAAAAAGACAGGAACTGCATCCAATGACTAATTTGTAGGAACCTCGCTTTAAGACCACGGAATCAGAGCTCTGGGAATTCTAAGGGATGGCACACAAAAGCATTTTCAAAAATGTCTCCAAAGCCAGCATCATTTCAGACTGAACAGCAGGTTCATCCTCTGATCCAAGTCTGTTACGGCGGAACAGCGCCAAACAAATGTCTATTAATATTCTGCCAGGAAGCATGAGCGGATGGGCTCTTGCATTACATTAAGTGAAGTGGTCAGGTTAAGAGTTGGGCATTGGTCACACAGTTACTCCATTCAAGCACAAACCTCTTCGCCCATCGTTGTGTGCTGTCAAATGCTTTTGTGTAATGCAATATTAAATACTAGTACCCTGGGGATGGGAAATGAATAGGCACAACATGGAAATTATGATGCATGCCACAACACCCTTTAACCTATTAACAAGTATGACCAAGCTTACTTATTCTGAGCTCTCCAATCATCAAGGCAAGAAGACATCAACAGCTACTGTGTCACACTGACAGGGCCTTCAATGGCAAGCGTGGTTCGAAGGTCCATAGAAAACACAAAAAAGCTTTGTATTTTGATGTAAAGAACAAAGCTACCATGTGGCACAGCATCACACATGCAATTAGTCAGGAAAGTTAATACAGTAGAAGCAGATGGTGGAACTGTGTCAACATTTTTAGTGTGCACATTTCCCTTTACTCATGAGTTGCTGTGAACTGAGGTCATGTGGGAGCAGCAGGCAGATTGTCGATAAACTGGACCACACCAGGGATCAACATTATCTACCCATCTGAGGTATTTGTGTGCTCCCACCTCTACTGCCAACAGTTCCCACCTTTCAGACACCTCCTCTTCACCACACCCCCACAGCACAGGGTAGCACCATTAACCTCACTGCACATGGAGGGGAACTGAAGCAGTGACGAACAGTCTCCAAGTCTCACTGTGCTGGGAAAGGTATAAAAAAACCCCAGCACTGGTGGCCCTTACGCTGCTCATTCTGCTGATTTCTGCAGCCAAATGAGTTACTAGTTGCTATATGATTCACTCATACAGTACAGCTACAGCACACACCAATATATAAAAGCACTTCATATATTCATGAAGAGCAAGTGCTCCTCTGAAGCTCCTCACCTGCCAGCCCTAAAGCTCAGCTAACACAGGACAGGAACGAAGGGCTTCTGTTCACCAACAGCCACGCTGGATGCACAGAAAAAGTAAAACCCAAACCAGAAGCATGGCACAGAGAGACAATACAGAAAACACCGTGATTCACGTGACTTTGAAGTTACAGCCCTGCGCAGCCTTCAGACAAGTCTCCTCTGCTGTTACTGTCAAACACTTCTGCCAAATTCCCCAGCTCCATACCTCGTGGATTTCAATAGTACCCAGATGAGGATGGCAGGAGCTTTCAGCTCTGCAAATCATTTAATTAAAATAAAATGAACAACAAGCAGTAAGTCAAACCGCACGTATGCTCCAGCCATTACAGCTGCCGAATTCTGCAGCCTTTGGTCCAATCTGATTTCCTTTAAAGCTCCTGGCAACCTGTTAATTAAAACACATTATTTACAGCTTCCAGGGGCTTGAAACCATGGGATGCACTTGATGGAATTTATGCAATTATGTACAGTCAATCCTAGCAACAAGCTCTGTTCTTGCTCTTGCTCTTCTCTGCTCCCACACACAGCCGTTTCCTTCCTCGCGGCTTGTCCATGTGGCAACGTTGGGCCTGGGTCGGCCACAGTGCAATGAGCTGCCATAGAAATGAGCAGGAGGCAACAAAGGAACCGCCAGGCTCTCACTAGAGAAAGAGGAGTTGCAAGGCAATAGCACAGGAAGGCCGAGACAAAGACAACCCAGTTTGACTCCTGCCTCTGAACACAAACAATCGCCCCCACCTTTCCTACAAGATGATGTTGATAAATAGAGTCTTCCTCTGATTTAAGAAACTGAACCCCCTCCAGCCAAATGCAACCAAGCTAGGTGGATGGAGCATCCTGCCTTCAGTCCTACGCAGCAGTCCATCTGTTAGTGCTTTGTGGGGAAACATCAGTAATGAGGTGATCCCAAAGCAAACCCAGAGGATGGGTAGTTTAACTTAGTTAATAAGCAAACCCCACGTCACTCGTACATAGCATCAGCTGCAGACAGATCATCTTTACTTTCAGAAGTTTTTTTTTTCTCCATTAAGTAGTCACGCTCATCAGTAATTCCCTTGACTTTGTCAGAAAAAAGCATCTTGAAACATACATTAGAAGGTATGACTGACAAGCGTAACAAAGTCTGTGTCTTTGAACTGATTTCCAAAAGGTGTTTCACGAGAATAAAGGGAACAAAGTTCTATGCAAACGTGAACTTTTTACTGCTTAAGGACTCCCACATGAACACTGTTGAAAGATCAAGTACCATAAGCCCAAGACATCCACACATATAATCCTCCCAATGATTATTACTTCTTTTCCCCCCTCTATGTGTTTCTCACATTTATTTTTTTCTTTCATAAGGCCAGTGACTTACCTCTGTGAAACCTAAGGAAATCATCTTTAATGAGACATAAAAAGGAGAAAACTGTGTGAAAATAAGCAGCTATCAAAGCCTAATAGCTTTCTTCCAACAATACAAAGTGGATTTTGGCCTTATTCTCCTGTGGTTCATTCACAATAGAAAAGAAAGCAAAAAGTGGAGAAAGCATTTCTTGTATGATGCAGAGGCAGCTCTGCAGATTCAGCCTGTAATTCCAAATACCCAACCTGCCTGCACCACGCCTTCAGCTGGTGTGAGAAATGGCTTATCTGCTCTGAAGTTACTGTAGCTACTTCAATTCAGATTAGCTCTAAAAGCCTCTTTCACCAAGATGTACTACAATAGGGCATTGGCATTATTTAAGTCCAGATTTAAATGTACTACAGAAGAGGTATTTTTAACCGCAAGAAGTCCAGAAACATAGAGTGTGTATCAATATTTGGCTCCTGATTAAGTCTTTTGTCTCTGTGATTCTCATACGAACAGCTATGAATGGATTTATAGGACATCACTAACCAAGAAAATGTCTCTGGTACGACCATTTTACTATGTTTTCTCTCTCTTCCAGCATTGCCGATTTTGTTCTGGGTCCCTGTAGGTGATAAAGTACCCATGCTTTCCACCCAGGGCAGCCAGAATGAAGTGTCAGACATTTATCAAGAAAGTCAGAAATAGGTTTTTAGACTGTTCAGAAGAGGAGTTTGTAAAATCCTAGCTGTTAGAGCATGGAGTCTGAAAGACCCCAGCATTAGCATACGCTAAGAACATTAATCTATGTGTACAACTTTAATTCAACAAGATTCTTTTTTTTAAGTTATCTTTTAAGTCTGTTACACCAATTCTGGTGCATGGCTACCACTGCAGTGCAGTGAATGAGCTGTAGCCCCCAGCTAATCAGTACCCTCTAGAAACTAAAAAGTAGCATCAAAACCCAAAAAGTGAGATTCAGGGGTGAGAATTCTGCCTCCAGGAAGAGGGACAGCATCCCAAACTCAGCATGTCAGAAATTAAGGAATAAGCAGAGGCATCATTTTCCCCTCTTCCTCCAAACTGTTCTCTAAATAGCAGCACAGGTAAGATCCTATGAAGACTATGGCTACAAGGTAAAGTTAAAAGTTTCTGTAACTACCAAACACTGTCCAGCCTGTCACCACCAGAACTGGAACCTGTGAGCAATACCAGAA
The DNA here is from genome assembly GCF_000710305.1 of Buceros rhinoceros silvestris. NCBI lineage: Eukaryota > Metazoa > Chordata > Aves > Bucerotiformes > Bucerotidae > Buceros > Buceros rhinoceros. The sequence continues at coordinate 20,482 of NW_010421649.1, read as the reverse complement.
TTAAACTTCCCCTCTGCAAATGGTTTCCAGTCACCTAAGTGTTACCAAGACAACTCCAGCGACCAGAATACAAATTACCTTTGGGGTACCACGGTAAACTCTGGGCACTTACCAACTCTGCATGCAAATTTAAATCACAGCAATTTAAATGACAAGTGTGTAAACAGAAGAAACTATTAAACTATCACAGGAGTCAATGGTCCTATAGTCAGAAAAAATGTTACTGGAGGCAACAACAAAGCAGAGCAAGAGAAGGAGGAGATACACATATAAAAGTTCAGCCTTGTAATTCATGAGTGCCAGGCAAGGGCTTCTCATTCCCTAGGAAACATGACTTTTTCTTTGACTACTTCTTGTCCTGGATATCAACTATAAATAAGTCCTGATGTTGGAGCAAAACATTATGTGTAAGAAAGCTAGACAACTTTGGGTGCCAAGAGATGCCCGGTTATAAAAAAAAACCCTGGAGCTCTGCATTTCAATTATTTATCTCCAATAACTAGGAAAAAAAAAAAGAAATATACCTTCTTTTGCCTTTGGCACTGATGTGTGAGGAAATCTTAAAACTCAGAGTGTTAAAGAAATGCTCTGGGATCCATGAACTGTTTTGCAAAAACGCTGATACAGCAAGCACAGCAGAAGTTATGTTACTGGCCTGAAAAATTAAGTTAGTAAATAGCTTCAGCAAGCATAACTATAAGGACTTAAGCAACATAACTAAGAACTTTAAGATGCTGACAAGCTCAGAGACTGAAATCTGAGACCAAGGGAGGGAAACACTGAAAGCTGCACTTCTCATTAAAGCAGAGAAATTTTTTTATGCTGTCAGAACATTTTTCATTGGAAAGTTCCCAACACTCTACAACCAGAACAGTTACAGCCAGATTTTCAGGGTGAGACTAGCAGTGCCCTCAGTTTTGGGCTTCCATCAGGACGTAACTTCACCTGAAGCTTTCCATGATCAGCAAAGTTCTGGCCAAACTCCTCCTCTCCCTGCTGTCCCATCTTCAAGCAGACACTAATAATAATAAAAAAAAAAAAACCAAAACAAAACAACTGCAACACCCAAAAACGCCCTAAAGCCCTGCAGTTTAGTGGGAGCATGCTAAACTGCATCCATCGAGAGCAAGCAGTGAGGCAATGACAAAGATAAAGTGAAATAAACCACTGAGCTACCAGAGCATCAACAGCCATTTAAGTTGTTACTTGTTATGTTAGACATATTAATAAAATTTAGTATTAGGCTTCCTATTCCTCCACAAAGGCTCTTGAAATAGTCCTGAAAGTGGGCTGGGAGCTCTGGCAGTTTTGCAGATCCTCCACACAAATGAAAGCCAGCTCAGAAGTGCTGCTGTCCACAGCTCGCATAGCTGCTTGCGTGTTGTTGGCGTTCACAGGCCTTTGTTTTCCCTCTTACAGTGAGACTTTATCAAGCGTTTGGCTACAAGATTTTCTGATTCAAGTATTAAGCGCAGGCGGCTCAACTGCAGAAAGTCACAAGCAAGGCAAAGAGTCTGACCACTTTGTTCCACCTTTCCTTTTGCTAAGGTGAAGTCCTTTCTACCAGATTAATAAAGGGCAGCTTTTAAGTAAAAATTCTCATTCTCCTGCCAGGTTAAATTACTGTTGGATAGACGATATGACCAGGCAGGAGTCTCTGTTAAGAGTATGACAATCTGCCTGGTGAGACTCTCTGTACAGCTACAATCACTTCAGACATTTATCATTCCACAGAAGATGATGTGGGATACAATCTCCTGTTACTAGGCTTTTACTTGCCCAGCTGGGAGCAACTGACTCAATCCCAGAAAAGTTGATTAAAAAAAAAGAAGAATCAAGAGAACTCTCCTTATGTCCGTGCATTAAAAAGCCCTCACATTTTACAGTATATTAACATTCAGAAAAAATATTTTGTAGAGCCTTCCAGGAATACTGTTGGCGGCCTCAAAGATGCCAAAGCATGCTAATCAGAGAGGACTCCAAGGGGTCATGGCACATAGTCATTAGAAAATCTCTGATGTTTTGGGTCAAAGAGATGTCACAGCCTGAAAATTTTGTTTTCAGTTAAAATCCAACTCATTGGAGACTCAGCTTGACAGTAAAAGCAGCAGCCTATATTTTCCCAAATTCTGTAAACTCTGGAGCCTTTGCTGCTCGTGCTCAGGAAGAGCAGTGGTGTCTGCACACAGTGGTCATTCTGAAAGGGTAGACCTGATGGAAACCTAGGTTTTTAGTAACAACTCAAGAGAAGGTAAGAATGGTACCCAAATGCCAAAGGAGCTACGTGGTGGACTATATGACCCCAATATTACTTGGATGGTAAGTGCAGCTGGGAAGAGGAGTACAATGGAGTATGATAGTCATCAATTCTAATGACAAGGAGCTCAACTGGCTGTGCCACACAGGCCTTCCTCTGCAAATCCTGCAGTTACTCGGTATGCGGCTTATCTTGTGCAGCCACCTGAGATGACCAGAGGTATCAGGCCAAATTTGCTGAGTGAGCAGCCAAATGTTGATGGCAACACTAAAATTAAAAATAATAAGGAACCTGGAAATACAGAGCTCCAATTTCCCCAAAAGATCCCTCACAACTATTGATCACTGTCAGAAGCTGCCCACTGAGGGGACAAGCCTTACCAGAGCAGGGTGCAGGGCTTTCAAGGGGCTGAATATCCCACTGATCTAGAACGTGCCTATAACTTTCACCATCTTTTAATCTTTGAATCAATCTGGCACCTGATTGAGGTTATAATCCTCAGAACTTCCCTCTGTCTTTCAATCTCACCAACAACTTTTCCCTCCCTTTTCATTTCAAATCAGGTTGTAAGTTTTAGCAAAGTAATAGAGCCTGGCCACATCCCACACCTGCATTGACCATCTCGCTCATGCCTGGTTTCATGACACACTACATTTTACAGCAGAACTGAGTCTAAATGGAAAGCTCTTAACTCCCAACCAGGTGCAGCTCAGTGCCCTGCTGCGCTCTGCTGCAGTTCCTGGTGAGCCCGTGAAGTGAGACTCCCTGAAACCTTTTTTTGGTCACCTACACCTACAGGAGAAGCAGCTAGAAACAGCTCCAAGATCAACCTGCATTCAGAAATGCTTTACTGCTGGAGTGGAGTGGCCACTATGAGCAAGCAGGAGCAGGGTAGCTCAATGGCACTGAAGAGTGACTAACTCAGAGGAGAAAAGGCAGTTTGATGAACGCCAATTCCCACCAGATTCCTTAAACCTGATGCACATCCACTGTAACTCCAGTTAAACCACAGCAGGACTTAAATGTAGCTATATCCATGCCATCAATAATCGTACGTGCAGAAACAACTGCTGAAGACTGGCAGCTTATTACCAAATTCACAACCCTTAGTTTTCCTTAGCTCCTTCACTCTGAATTACAGGCATTTACAGTTTGAGGTTCTGCACGCTTTCCCACTTGCTTGTTCAACAGCCTCAGATCATAAAATCTGAAGTCTCTGTAGCTCTGGGGAGAAAACATGCTGCCCTTCAACAGTTAGCTAGAGTCCTTCATGAAGTTACTGAAGCACTAAAACCAAAATAAAAAGTAATGGTTTCAGCATTGCCTTGAATGCAAGAATAAAGTAAGATCTGCTTTCAGAGTACTTGTCATATTCCAGGATGTCAAGCGCATGCTGGCAGCTGGCACTGAAGCCACAGCAATGCAGTAATTAAACGCTCAGTGGTGTGCGATACGGGGACGTGGAAGAAAACAGACCGGAGCAATCGCCTCTTCTATGCTGGCAAGCACTCCATTCTCAGACTGGAGGCATGATGGAGGCAGGAGGCGCCTCTGCTGCACATTCCCTCTGCAAGTCAGTACAAGAAAACAATACAGAGTCTCTCAGTTTTCTGTCAGGCCTCAGAAACTACAGTGATCAAAGGAAGATGAAAGGGCCCTATGCTCAGCCATAACTTCCCCGCTCACCAGCCCTGAAGCCTGTGGCCCTTTCTGATTGTAACTTAACAGGTATCCCTGAACACACGTGTGGCAATTTATCACAAAATTAATGAGGTCTGGTGTCTAAAACCAACACCAAGCCCCCCACCCAAGAAGAAAAAATCCAAACCCCAATTGACATCAAATACAGAGCAAATACAGCTACAAAATTCAGAATGCAGAAATTTCTCCAAACAATCATGTTTAACAGTCCTGTTCCTTGAAGCTACAGCCACCGGCCAGCAGGCGTTTCCCTTCTGATGGACAGTCACTCCCATGTCCAGCAGAAGCAGGTAACACACAGATCGAGCCATCCTCCCTTCTCTGCCTTCGGCTCTTTATTGGCGGGGGGGCGGAGGAAGGGTTGGGTTTGTCGGGGGTTCCGGGAGATCGAGCCATCCTCCCTTCTCTGCCTTCGGCTCTTTATTGGCGGAGAGGTGGAGGAAGGATTGGGTTGGCAGAGTAATCAGAGAAGGTAAGGGGCCTATGCAGGAAGGTACACCAACTTGCAAAATGCCTTTCTTGTGAAAGAATAAATGATTTAAGGCAACAGACAGTACAGCAAAACTACTTAGAATATTTTAATAAGAAAGCTCCTATTCCCTGCCTTGTGAAAAAGGGTTTTGGTTTTCAGAGCTGGCTTCTTTCTTTTCCTTTTTTCTTCTCTGCTCTTGGGCTGTGTTAGTTCATTATAAGATACGAACATTTAACTTTGTTCCTGGGTCAGCCAGGTCCTGTCACAAAATCCAATTGAGAGGTGAATTTTAAATGGGTCAGGACTGATAGGGAGCTGTTAAAATGAGAATATGCTGATTGTCCCTGGGAATAGAAAAGAACAGAGGGAACTTTCGGAGTATCCATGTCTCCAGATAACCTTTGTTACATAATGGAGAATCCTTACACAGATTCCCACCTCCCCTTCTTTTTCCATGGAAGCAACTATGTCAAGGTTTGCTAACAGCGGAATAGCTCTCTATCTAGGAGGAACTTGGTAAACTCTTAGAATTCCTGGAAACACTACAGGACTCTCAGACTGTAAAAATCACAACCTCTGGTCCTGCACCAAAGTCAGACCCCCCGCAGGGGTTGTGCTCCTTGCATACGCAGGACAGGGCCCTCTCACTGTCCCTACAAAGCTGCTGTGTAGTGAGCAAGGACAAGCCACAGGTCTAAGGTGACAACTCACTAAAGTGCCCAGATCCAAATTAAGGACTGCTAACAGTGACCTGTCCTGATTTACTGGTTCGCTGGCAGTCTCCTGAAGACTCAGTTTGACTCTCCCCTAAAGCCAGATGCACTATGTACAATGGTACAAAGTTATTTTGGAGACAGATGAATTTATAAATAGTTGCTTAGAAGTCTTAAGGCTCATGGCAGTTTTCTGCGAAGACACCAAGTCTTTTGCTAACTCAGTTTAAATACAGGCTCATGATTTAGATCAGACCATAACAGTCCTCTCCACAAGTCAAACAAGGCCAAATGGAGACCAGTCACTAATATTCAAAACAAAACTGATGATGGTTACTGACTGCTTAGAGGCCACTATTCAAAATTATATCCTCTCAAGAAATCCTCACTGATAAAAATCCAACTCAGAAGACAAAAACCTCCTACCTCCCCAAGTCATGCTGTGCTTCCAAACACAGCCTGGAAGAGCTCTCCCAGTGGGTTAATCTGAATTTACGTAAGCTCATATCAAGAACAAAATCTGGTCTTCTGTGTTTTAGCTGCAGTAAAACATGAAGAAGAGTGGAAAGCCATAGATACTTGATGTTGCCCTTGAAGTCACAGTCCGTGTTTCGCTGGACCAGCTCTTCTGCTTCGAGGCCAGAATAGTTCTCAAGTTTTTAAAGAGCAGAGCAAGAGAAAATCTGCAATTATTTCAGCTTCAGGCCTGTCCTCAAAGTCAATATTATCTAAAAACTAATAAAAGCATTCAGAATCAGCGCACACAACAAAATTACAATTTGAAATATTTTTCCATACTCTGTAATAAGTGGCTATTTAGAGTGGATTTATGTAAACATAAAATTGCAGAAAACGTACAGTCTGCAGTGCTATTTCCATCCCCTTCTCAATAACCACCTTGAAGAATATGTATTGTTTTCAGCTTTATTTGAATTCTAAAAACCAGATATTTATGACAATTTTCATTAGCCATTTTCTCTGCTGTTTCTCAGTGCAATTTTACTGTACTTGCCACACTGCAGAACCTTTTACTATTCATGCAGCAAGGAGGCTGCCAGAGTGAAGCTTTAGTTTATAACTTAGTCCTTTTATTAGTATTTAAAATTTTTGTGAACTTTGTTAATTAAATTAATTAAAATATTTTACAATAATGAAAGCAAAAAACCAAAAAAATAAAACCAGCCCTCAAACCTTGGAAGGACAGAGTCCTAAACCAGTGGCAGCAGAGGTACATTCAGCCAACCCCCCATTCTGTGACTTCCTTCTCTGGACCCCAGGCGTCCCCAGGAAAAAATCCTAACGCAAGGTGGAACAAGTGTGTGAGCGCACTCACACCAGCCCACAACCTCTGCTCTTCTGAAGCAGTACACTGCCAGCTTCAAAATAAGCTGGGAGAGGTGGGGAAAAAAGGGAGTCAAGCCAGTCTCCACATGGCCCCCACATCTTTCCTTGCCAGGATTCATACGTAACCTGTCAGTTATAAAATCTCCTCTCTGCAGGGGCAAACCCTCTCTGGAGCAGCTGACTCCAAGCTGACCGTTCTGCCAACAGCCACAGGTCACACTCAGCAGCTCTCACATCCCAGCTGAATGCTCTGTGGTACCAGACAGAAGCAGAGTGAGATGCCATTCCCACACTGTAGTGCTTTGCAATCTATATTATGACAAGATAATAAATCAAGAGCATCATAACATCATGTTCAAACAGTGATAACACCTTCTACCTACCCAGAGGGCACCTATAAATCATCACCTCTCTTCCAGAAAGGGTGCATCTGTAATTTTACAGATTCAGAAGGTCAAAACTTTACCTGCGTTTACTTTAACGCTATTCATACGTTATTAAAACCTTTTAGGAATCACCCGCTTGCTCCAGGCCCTTCCACAAGGCTGGGCAGCAAGGACATGGCTAGCTAGGGAATTATTATGCATTCCATGTCAAGGACAATAATTCAAAGTCAAGCACAGAAGAGAAAGATGCTAAATATGGTCCTGTCTTACTATTTCTAATTTAGCTCTAAAATAATAATTTATTTCAATTTGTGTGCATTATACAACTAACACTGAAATCTCTCCCTGGAACACATACAGACCTTTATCCAAAAGTAGTACGATGCTCTAGAAAAATTCCCACATGAGTTGGGGGAGCAAGGCGGGGGAGCGGGAATCAATCTACCTGCACAAGAAATTCAGATGCTTCTGATCTCTGAAAGGTCAGAGGACCAAAAAGTCTATGGAGATGGAATAATCACACATTCGTCTGAAACTCCGAGAAACCATCGATCCCAAATAAGTCAGTCCTCTTTCCTTCCCTAGCTTTGTGTACTGGAGATCCAACACCTGCCACACCCTCTTGCCTGTATGAAGGAATATTGATTTTTGCCTGGGGAAAGGATGAGAAAAACGGACACACGTAAACTTTTTTCTGTTTTTAAGACTCCCTTTGAAGATTAGTAACTAGTTCATTCCTGGTAAGTTTGAAAGATTTAATTCAAAACATAGCAGACAGCAGCATGGCAAATCAGATGCTGAGTTTAACACAAAAACCCACAAAGCACACAAAAGATGCCAACTTTTCAGGCAATATCTTATCCAAACAGCTTTATACAGCTGCCAACAGGTACAAAATGCTGCAAACTTCAGCACCGAGGATTGATTACTGTTTTGTGAGACAGCACTGTCTGCACCTTAATTGGGGAACAGCCCATTAGCAGAAAACAAAACATTTCCTGAAAAGTTTTAACCTGCTTGCTGGAAACCTTCGAGCTTGCACACACACACGCTCATATACATACATAACTGCAATGGCCTTAACTACCCATCCTCAGTTATTCAGCAAGAATCCAACTCTGCAGCTGCTACAACTATTTATCTACCAGAAACATATCTTTCCAAGCATCCTCAAGCTCAGAAATATTACTTACGTGGTCTGATCTTGTTTTCCAGGAGATGAGATTTACTTACAAGCCAATACACACATATGTGGTCACTGTTTACTGCTTATGGATTCAAAGACTGAGTGGACAAGAAGTGCAACCTTAGAACCCAAGGATGCACATACAATGTGCAGAGAACATCCTTGCTACCCCACAGCTCTCATACCCTGGAAGACCCTCCTGGCCACTTGTACATCATTCTCTGTGCACCACTTGGAGTTTTCAAAACTCACTCAAACACCTGCACGCAAAACAAGTCAGGACTGAGCACAACACATGAAACCAAGTGACACATTACATTTTCAAAAACTTAGTTTTTAAAAGAGCTGCCAGAAGCCTCAGTCTACTGCTGTAGTGGCAGCACCAAAGAAATCTGACAGAATTCAGGGAGACCTGTGGTTTAGTGGTTCCTCCTACCTCGCTCCCATCAATGGACGTAAGCTGGCACAGCACCAAGTGCAAGGACCACCAAGCCCAGCTGTAGCTGTGGGCAGCACTTTACGAAAACAGCAAAATCTGAAGCTAGTTTCAGACCATGCATTTTGAGCACCCTCTCATCCATTTCAAAATTGCAGATGGGAATCCTGCTTCTTAGCAGGAAAAAATGTTCTAACAGCAATGAGGAACTGGGAAGCATCTGGCTGCCTTGTCCTGTCCTAATCTCATGGGAACAGTAGCCACCACTCAGTAACCTGACCTTTTGACTAGGCTGTGCTTGAATTATTCTGGTAGGCTCACCCTTTTAACCCATCTCCTGCTTTCGGTTCATCTTAATTTATTGCCTATTTACATAATGTGCTCCTTCGGTGACCTGCGTATAAACAACAGTTGCTTATACAAATCAACTTTTTTTTTTGGTTCAAATGCTTTCATATTTACCTGGCATCTGCATAGTATTTTGGACTACAAATCTCACACTTCGGATATCTCAAATTTGTATTTCCTTCTTATTTACCTCGTAATATTTGCAAGAGCGAAACATGAAATAAATAAAACTGCCAAGTTACAATGCTGCTTATGTTACTGTGCTTGAAATAAATAGACCTTATCATCACACCACACTGAGCCACCCTAACAGCTGTCAGGACATCATAAACTCACCACACTGCAATATCACGCATCCATTCCGAAAGGGTACAGCTGAGGTTTCTCCAGCCGAGCACACTTTATTTCTTAACATCGCTTGAGAGGTCATCGTCCTAGAAACATTTCCTGTGAACAGTCAATACCAATGGCAAAGCCAAACAATTTAACTCCACTCCTATGAATGTTCTCCACTTTGAGACATTCATTGAAAACACCTACTGACCTCCTCCCTCTAACTCAGAGGGCATTGAGCGACAGTTTCACAGACACATTGCAGCAACGGCTGCTGCTAGCAGAAACAAGAGACGCTTAGACTTCTGTGTTCTGCTACGTACCAGTAGCAGTTACGAGTCCTTGTACACTTACAAGACGTCATGTTCACTGCTCTGTACTTGTAAATCCGTGAACTGATCATTAATGTAGCACCAAGGCCACATTCCTATCTTCCCTGCAGAGGACAGCAAAAGCACCTCACATCAAAGCAATAAAAATCATTCCCCAATGAAATCAAGCAAATAAAAAAAACACAGAAAAGATCAGACCCCGCCATGATCCAGCCTTATTGATGCGCATTAGCTCAAGTTTGGAACCACTCGCCTCTCTCTCTCCTACCCCCTTGCCATGCAGCACGTATAGCACATACTTGTGCACAGGCACTGACAGCTTTATGATATTGCACATGGCAATGAGCAGCTGAGTGTCAACTACAATCACAAGAACCTACAGCAAATAAATCACAATGAAATTCTGGGTCTGTCAGGGTGAGTGCGCAGATCGTCTCAGGTTCTAGCGTGAAGCACACAGGAAGCTTTGTGGTGTTCCTTCTTTCTAATAGGTAGAAAGCTTCACGGCTTCATTTTATTGACTTCGCTGCTCTAAGTTTCATTACATCTAGATCTCAGACTGGCAGAAGTGTGAATAAGGTTGAATCTTGTGTTTTAGATCCAGGAAGCCTAGAGAGTCTCCATTCTAAGCTGGCTCTGATCCCAAGAACTTTAACCGATTCATTGGTTCTTTTCGTGGTTTCCCATCTTTCATCTGGAACGTTAATATATACTTCACGACCCTGATAAAATACAATAAAATATCCATTATTTGAAGTTTGCACAGTGCTTTGAAGATGAAAAGGGTTACCTTTTGTCACCAGCACAGCTTCAACAGAAAGATGTGGTTTATTTTTGCTCAGGAAATTTCTGCAATTTAGTTCTGTTTGAAGAATGTATTTATTTGGAGAAAAAAAAAGTATCTACTTTATATGAATAAAAAGTATTGTATTTAATAACATTTATTAAAACAAGAAAGAGGAAGCATGGCACGACAGGAAAAGATCCCAGACATGAAATGCTGGCAAGATCAGAAAGCTGCATTGTCTCTCCAAAACACCCTGGAGATTAAGAGGATCCCTGGAGGGAGCCTACGTGTCTGTGACACAATGCAGAGCAGGCAACTACATTGCATCAAACTTGGAGAGTCCTAAGCTTTGGGAAAGCTTGCCTTCTGCTTAGTTCTGCTCACTTCATATTTAGTAACATAGTCAGTACAGACCTTCACTGAGAAGTCGGAACCTCACCTACTGGTGTCAATATGATTTTCTGTCTCAATGAGCAGTTCTTGCTCCACTTCAAAGCTGCCTTGCTACACAGTGCCATAATAAAGTGCATGTTGCAGAACGTGACCAAAAGGAATATCTTACATGCTTCCTTGACTTCTTGCTGCTCAGGGGTATGACAACTGGGGCCAGAAGCAAGGAGGCTACAAGGATCCAGACTTGCCTGTTTCCACACCCTGACCCAATCCTGCTGCACAAACTGCCAAGTTTATGCTACTATCACAAAAAATGACATCATGTGATTCCGCACCCTCCTTTTTTCCCCACAGAGGGGAGTTGGGTTTTTTTAATTTGTTGTAGCTGCTGGCATGCGAGAGGAGAGCAGCATCCCAGTTACAATAGTTTGAGAAGCTGGATTCATTGTGTTGTGATGGGTTGCTCAGGGCTCTCTCTACATTTTTCCATTTCCTTGGCAGAGCTGCACGCAGTACAATGTCAGAAGACAAATTACAGAGGCGTTTACCCTGTTCTGGGGCTTGTCGTTTGCTATTCAGCCTTGACTGAACTGGCATGATGTACTGAGTGCGCTCCACTGCTTGTGGGACGATTTTCTTGGCACTGCAAAGAGACCTGTCATCATATTTTTGGACGAATGCACTGTGCTAAACATACCTAAGTATTTTCTGCCACAACGCTCATCGATGTAAACCAGTGTAGCTTTATGGAAGCCACCACAGCTGTGGCACTAAGGATTCAGTCCTTCAGTGTCATAACAGTGTAAGAACAGGGTCACTGCAAGATTTGCACTCATTTATTGCCATACAAGCTTTAAAATACTCATCATTAAAGCTTCCAATACAATCATTGACCAACACCATTCACACAAGAGCAGTATGTGAACTTTGCCAGTTTATAAGTAATGAGCACATGTATTATATGTGCTGTTTCCAGGCATGTTTGTAAAATTGCTCACAGCTCAGCAATGGTAAAAGTCACACCAGAGCAAGTTTACCAGAGAAGCCCACTTCATACCTAGTAAATACCTGACTCACTTGCACATGTCAGCATTTAATTTTCCTTCAGGAGGAAGGCCCTAGCACTATTTCCTTCCTCCCCATCCCCCAGCATTTTTCCTCTATCAGCCATTTCAGCCTCTGACTTCAACTGTATTACTTTTAAGAGCTTCTTTGGTGTGCCAGTTCCCGGCTACCTGAGGTACAGGCAGGTACCTGCATATTTCATGCATAACCAGTCCAGTCACCCCTCCCTGTTGGTTCTCAGGTCTCATGTTTTGTCTCAAGTTTCAGAGAGATTCACTAAAATATTGGACAAGGTGCATGAGCTTGTTCACAGAGCCTCAGCTTTGTAGGAAGACCTTTAAAGCAAAAAAGAACCAATTTTTCATGTTTAAATGGAATATATGAGAAATAAGACAGTAGAAACAAAGGCTCAAATTCTTCCCCCTTCCACGTATCTCCTCCAGTTTCACCTTTCCTGCACAGTCAAGGCAGTGCTGCATCTGAGGCTGTAACAAGATACCAAGCATCAGAACAAGGATTTAACTCACTCAATATGCTATGGAGCTATGGAATACCTCTAAGCAGCTACTGCTAGCTTAGGATCCAGCTCTTTTATCCCTAACGTCATTTACAAAGAAGAACAACCTAAGTCATAGCTCTTCGCTCAGGGAAGAGGGGATTCTTCCTCTTCTACTGCTGTCAAGTCTCCACTAATCCGGAATCCTGTTTGGGCTGGATGAGAAAGGAAAATCCATTCTTTAGAACAGAAGAGCAAGCAAATAAGTGAACTTCAGTCTAGAACCCAGGGCCCCTTCCAGCACTAAAAAAAATGTGCTTTATAAGATACCTTGTAATTGTTCTGGAAGTATCTGATGGAGCCCTGAATGCCACTCACAAGAAGTTTTTGTGTGAGAAAAAAAATGAAAAGCACATTTGTGGAGACATCATGGATCATATCCACTGTGGCAGGTGCTCTTCTACAAATCTGAGTTATGGTCCCTTATAGCAGTCCTGTGTTCATACTCACATCAAGCAATCCCATCAGGCAGGCAGCCCTGACGCAAGGAAAATATATTTTCTCAAACATACAGCACTCTATTATTCACTTCAAAGCCCTTCCTAATATGCCATAAGGTTCTGGAAATTATTCCTTGAACAGGTTGATTCATTAAGCGGTTGGAATACTTTCCATTCTTCACACAAAAAGCTTATCGTGTGGTTTTGCTTTAATGATTATTTGTACAAGGCATTAAGTTGACTGCTAATAGTCAATTTAATGAAGAAATATATCGGCTAAATCTATAAGTTAAACTACGTTTCTCCACCAAGCATGGCAACATAAAGCAATTCTGCTTCCTTTCACTTCCGCTTTGATAGATGGCGATATTATGTAATAGGGCTATGATGGAGGAGGAGAAAACTTGCATTAACTCAATAGAGCAGTACATGAAGGCTTCAGAAAACAGCTGTATTGCTGGAAGTGAGGAGGAAGAGCTGATCTGAGCACAAAAACCCATTACAGGCTACATTACATTACTACACTACTTAAGAAGGAAAATCTAGCTGAGGATTCAAAGCAAGAATAATGGCCACTGGATTCATCTTCTCAGCTGCCTGTTTTACATGGAAAGGCTCACAATTAGGAATGTGAAGTCTTTCTTACAGAAAATGTTAAAATAAAGTCCGAATCATAGATTTTTAGGAAGAAAGTGCTAAAGATTAAAAGAGAGAACTGCACTACTTACTCAGAGCCCAGAAAAATGGTACCTAAGACTTCAGCAAGCCTGAGGGGACCTTGACAGAGCAACACCAGCAGGGATGCTTTGTGAATTATCTGAATGAAAGCAATTTGAAGCCGGAAGTATGGAGGCACTGAGACTGTATCTCAACAAGTCTAACATGTAGGATAGCTTCTCATCTCATGAAGGAAGCAGGAGGGAAAAAAAATATCCTTCTTTGTAGGAAATGACAGCTGGAGACTGCAATGGGAATTATGCTCTTTACTGCCACTCTCAAAGGCTTTATTTCTTGCACAGAAGAGTTTTTTCTAAGCAAACTCTTTCCTATGTGGGATTCCGCAGTCTTTCAGGAACCATCTACGTTGTCACTGGCATGAGACAACGACCATCACTTCTGTGTCATGCACATCCACAGAGCAGAGTAACTAGAGCCAGCCAGCCTCCTCCCCTCAGACTGTGAGCATGTATCCCAGGTTGAAAGTCTCATATTATTATCAGTCTATTTTCCTTCAGGCTAAATCCTTCACCATCTTTTTTCTGACTCCTGCCATGTGCAAATGTCAAAGGGTCACACACAAAACAGTGAGATGAAAATGAACGAGGACAGAAACATCCACTAAGCAGGGTGGTGCTGCCTGCAGACTCTCAGTCCCGGACCAGAAGGGCTTTCCTTCTTGCTGTCTTTCAGCATAAAGGAATAAACATTCCGCAAATAATCAATGATATGAAGAACAACCCGAGATGCAAAAGGCTTTTAATGACTGGCTTTCATTGGCATCCAGATTATGCTTTGCTTGCAATGCCTGTCATCTTTGGAATAATGTTGCATCATTTCCCTAATAAAGGGGAGGAAGGCTGCTGATCTTCTGGATTCACTGAATCTCAGAAAATCCAGATTGTTCTCTTCTAATTCAAAGAATTGACAGTGACAAATTTTCTAGCAGCTATTCAGGGACTTAAAAGAGCAGTTAAGCTTCCACACTCAAAAATATCCCTTTCCCTAAAAAGATTTTGTAGGCCCCCATACCATTTGTGTATTTGGAATGGATTTCCATACTTTTGAACTGAAACAGATGGAGATTAAGTGACATGCATAAAGGGTCCAGAAAATTTTCATTTAGCTCTCATAAATTGAAGTGTTTTGAGGACTAATGCAAAAAATACTAAAGAAGCCATGACAAGGCCAACGCTGTTGCTGTTTGTGCTGGGTCACGACAGAGCTATCTGCTAAAGTCCGACATCTTCTATGAGATTTAATGTCCCAATGTCAAAACTCATGATTGTTTTTCATCCTGGACTTCCCCCTTTCCTTTCTGCTCCAAACACATACATGTTTACACATCAGACAAACAACTGGGAGACAGGAGAGAAAGCCTATAAATGCAGTCATGCCTTGTAGAGGTTTGAAAGGACAGAAATAAAGAACAATAACATTGATAACGGCTCAGACACTGTGGTTTCGTGGGCAGAGACACAGGCTTCTTTTCACTGCATTTTATGCCAGAGCATTTCTCTGCTGAGCTGGTCAGGCCAAATTAGCACGTCTGCTCAAAGGTTGAGCAACAGCCTGTTTACCCAGTATAACTTCACCTTGTTCACTGTGATCCTACAAAGGCTTTGTTAATTCTACCTGATAACCATGAACACCACCTCTGGAGACTCAAACACTCTGACTGCGGGTGCTCAGGGCTCCTTCTCAGGCACTTAAGGCAGTGTTTTATTAAACACTGGTTGCAGAGTACACACACTAAGTAGTTATCCCACTATTCTGACATGTGGATTCACAATACCAGTGACACACTGGTATCCTTGAATCCCCGAAGACTCCAAAGAGAGACAAACATGGCCAGGCTCTAGTACCTGCATCCTTATGGAGAAACAAGGAAACCTGTACATCCCCCAGACCCTCATAGCAATCCCAGGCACGGAAAAGCAGCAGCATTCCTGAGCGGAGGGACACAGAGAGGGCTACCTCTCACAACTACTCAGGATGACTCAGATCCCCCATGCCACAGGCTCTGAATAACATGACTGGATCTTTGAAAATGTCTCCACAAGTTTAAGAACAAGTTAGGGTGAGAGCAGCTGTAGAGAAGAATAGAAAAAGGTCTAATTCTCAGGAAGATCAGCCTCCTGTACAGGAAGGACAGGGTGTCCAGTATGCCAGAGACGTGTTCTTCGCCAAAAAATGAAGGAACAGAAAGCTGAATAGGTCAGTCTGCCAGTTCCAGAAGCACTAAACTGACTCCAAAGCTAACGCTGGATTACAAAGAATTACTTTTGTGTTAAACAACCCTCTCCAACAACACTGAAAAAAGCTCACTATTTAACAGTGAGTGTTAAGACCACCTGATAATTACCACCAATGACAACAACACTTAAAAAAAGGTTTTTTTAAAACAAAACCTCCAAGTATAAATAAGAGGCAGCAAGCATTTTGGTTAAAAGTTCTGCATTTCACCCCCAGAAGTAATACGTTTTCTACATAGAGAAACAAGTGTTCTGGTTATGGCATACATTAAGCAACCAAAAAAAAAATAATTAGAGCATGGAAATCACAAAGCAAGTTAAGCAAAGGCAAAGAATATTCAACATCCTGTCACACGAGGAAATATTTAGAAGTTTAACTAGCACTGACCACCATACATTTGACTTGCTATTTCCCAAGGGGCTTGACATTTTGGATGCTATGAGAACACTGAGAAATATCAGCTCTTGCAGAAATGTTATTTTAACTGTTGTTAAAATTTAAAAGCCCCTTTGAAATACAAAGACTATTTACACAGCATTAAAATAATAGCTGGAACTGTTGGCCTGGGCTTAGTGAGAGCAGAACTAGTCAGAGGTAGCACGTGAACCTACCAAGTGATGTACTGTGGAGATTTTTGCAACATGCTGCCTCACATCCTTGCATCTACAGCTGAGACCACCGACAAGCAGAACTACATCTACTCCAGAGCAGCCACTACTAAGTGACCTGTGTTTCTCTACCCTCCTTCAGAAAGTCACCTCTGCAAAGCAGTTGGCCATTTCTGACCAATAAAAACTTAGTCCTCTGCAAATCCCATGTGCAACTGTACTTTCAAGTCTTCTTTCATTAATGACTCCTAGCGATTCATCTGTACAGGGCAAACAAACCACCCCGCAAGCCACAGCACAGCCACAGCTGGTCTACAGGCAGGCAAAGTACACAAAGCTGCTCCTTCCAGAGCTGGAGAGGAAATTTCCAAAGCATTTCCTCTTGGAGGGCAGCTGAAAGTGCTATCACCCTGTGAACCATATAAAACCTACTGGTTCCTTGGAAAGAAATTCTCTATAGACTGGATCACGCTGTATTTCACCCTAAGTGATGCACAGCCTCCTCCTCTCTGACCTCATCTCTCATCCATGCTGCATGCAGGCACCAATGCTACCACGTGAGTTTTGCTGACCAAGTTATTCTTTCACTATGTTTTTGTATCAAAAGTTCTTCCTTTAACACTTGGCTATTGGAGTGTTTACTGGAGTCTCCTGATCTCTCTTGTCTGCTCCAATCTGCCAACAAGTCCAAGGATCTCAGGTACCATTTTCCGTGTTTCCCCATTCCCAGAGAGCCTCCCTTGAGTGGCTGCCTGCTAGAGCACTTCATTCAAATTTCTCTGAAAGTCCCAGCTCTATCGTAGCACGGAAGAGAAACTTGGTAGAGGTCACTCCAAAAAGAGGTTTTGTTGTGAATGGCAAACTATTGACACTGAAGCCAAACTTGGCAACAACAGAGATTTGCTTCAGGCACTCATGACAATAAGTCTTGCTGCCTTCTGAAATAAATACAGCATCAGTCACGACAAGTTCTTTCAGTGACTTGTAAATTAAAAAGGGGTTGGAGGAGCCTAAGATCAATTCCCATCAATCAGTTTATATTTGCATAATTTTTACTTTCTTATTCCTTTTTTCCCATTTGCTTTGCATTCCTAGAACCCAAGGTCTTCCCAAAGATCTCAGTGTCTTTTTTTGCTACAGAAACACACAGTGACACCCAGTTCTGCTGATACCAGCACAAAGTCATAGACACATCCACTCAGGAGAATTTTTCACTGCCATACAGCTCTCTATTCTCACAGGAGGTCTAGATGCAGTAATTAGTCCTGTCCATTTTTACGATCCAGAGATCAAGAACCAGCTTTACCACTCAACTCCTCAATGAACTTAGGTATCACGGCCCCTGGAAGTAATGACAACCATCTGTGTTTGCCTACAGTCATTACAGGTCTGTATGAACCAGAGATCACCAAAAAGGTTCACTGACTTCAGAGCCTGTGTCAACACACACCAGGTGAGAATTCGACTCTTTCTTTGCCTAATGGAAAAACAAAAGCACAGAGATTCTGCTCCTGAGCCCGTGGGACACAGATTTGTGCACCTTGGCTCTCCTGATATTTCCAGTTGGTCAAACAAGATGAATTTGTGCTTAAAAACAACCAGCTCCCCCCCAAAACCATTTTTTGTTGAATTTATCACAGAAAAAAAGGACAAGCTATAAACACACCCCTCTGTCAGGACAGGACCACTGACAACAGTGGAACCACATGCGTTTTACTAACTCAATACGCAGAGTCAGGCAATTTTTGTACAAAATTAAGACCTGGGCCAAAAGCAGACCCAAAATAGGTCAACAAAATCTGCATGGACATGGCAATGCTTTGAAACTGTAAATGTTTTCTGAAAGTAGTATATGTCAGTGTAAATCCACCCTGCGCATTAGCAATCGGTCACACAGCTCTCTCAAACTTTCAGATGTGTATGGTTTTCTCTTTCCTCTCAAGTGGCATTTCAGCTGTTAGTTTGTTATGGTTGCATCCTATCTCATGTCCCTTTTGACTTGAGAATAAGTCTGAAATTGGAAATTTTATCTCCAAAACCACAAGCCACCTGCAGCTTTGCCACATTGCTGCTGGTAGCATGTTCTGTTTCCACATAGTTCCTAGACTAAGATAATGTGTGATACCTACTTCCTGTTAAGTATTATGGAGTACATACACTAGTAAATTCCTGTATGGTTTCAATTATGGAATACAAACAAAGAAATGCACAGTCTTTCTGGTGCTTCATGAAAACACAGCACCTGTATTTCAGCGGACACTGCACTTGTTAAAATAGGATGTCTGTTTATAGAACTAATTTAGGCAGATAATCATAGTTTTTCCACACAAAATTCATATTCTACAAAGACAGCAGGTTCCAAAGCTCATCATAGCTAGAAGTGGGCAGTGTTGATTTACACTGCAGCACCCCAGAGATTTCTAGCTTTCTCACAGAGCACTAAAATCACTGCAACTATCACCATGCAGCCCCTTTCTCCCTATCCTGCCATACTTAGAAGGGAGGGAAGAGACAAACTTGGTGTAAGCAACAGCAAGTCATTAAAGATATGCCCATTTGGACGTGCAAAAGTACTTTAAACGGACGGTTAGAGAGCTCGGTGACTTTTAGCACAACTGCCTACCAACAAGTCTTCCTAAGTTAAGACATTCTGAAACCAAAGAAAGATCTTCTCTCACTTTCTCCAATACTACTCCTGAACAAGTCTTTTCAGTTAAAAAAAAATTGTCCATGGTTTCAAACAAACATCCCTCCACCCACCACCTTTAAGATCAAATCAAGTTATACCTGCTACAAAGAAATCAAGCAAAATCAAGAATCAAATCAGTATTTCAGATTTTAAATCACTTGGACCCAAACTAAACTGCAAGGTGCATTCAGAGGGTTAAAACATGTGCCTAGCTCTCATCCCTGTAAACTCGCGGTGCTGTAATTTTAGAGTGCACAGTTTTGGTCATTCATAAAAATTTAAAAGTTATTGGTTTATAGCTTTTTATTACTCACGCTGTAAGAAAAATATAAAAGCATTGCTTTACCTTCTTAGCACATCAGTGCCTGACAATGATCTGGTACATTACATTCAGACCAAGAGAATTAAAAGGCAATAGCACTCTTGTGTCAAAAGCTAATACAGACCTCTGCATGTACTAAGTGCTATATTTAAGTGGTCTTCAAAAGAAGAGCCAGATCTTTATAGACAGTACAGCCCTTGTTTACATGTCTGCTCAGAGCAGCATGATTTACTTGACCGGGCTTGGTAACAGAGCAGCACTCTTAAGCTCATAAGTGAGATATGATATAATTATTCTCTCAGGAGAAGGCTAAAGGCAAGCCTCACAGCTGACCTTTTCAGACACTCGTGTACAACTGTGTCTTAGCATTTAATTAGTCTGATCTGACCTGAAAACACTTGCTATCAACATCTCTGTGAAAGAACAGTCAGCCAAAAGCCAAAGCAGCAGTGACTCCAAATGAATCCAACCTACCACTGTAAAACATCAAAAATAAAAGATATAATTAGTGTTTCAATGGTTTTTAAAATCAGTAAGTGTTGTCAAATACTCATTTTTGACAAGGATCAGCAGCACCAAGCAGAAGACTACCTCTGGGCCCCACCATCTGTAGAAGAGCTCATTAAAATGCATCCAAGAAACTATTTTCTCATGCTGCAAGTCAAGTTTTATTTAAACAAACTAAAAGCCAGACAACTAAGAAACTACAGGGAACCAGGCAGCACACACATCTCAGAGTCTCCCAGGCTTTGTGCTGGAGAGCAATCACTCAGCTCTGAAAGCCCAGCCTGGACTTTGCACAAGAATACAAAGAGCTTTCCACTTCCCCACGAATCCTTAATTCCTCAATCCGCGTGAAGGCTGTTGGGATCTTAAATGATTGGCATTTGAAGACAAATGAAAGTTAAACACAAGGAAAACAGAAGTTTCTAATACTTGGTTTTCTGTCTTGGTTCATACTTTGCTTCCACAGATAGCAGCTGATATGGCAGAGGATGGTTACCTTGTGCTCAAAATCCAGTAATGGATTTCATAAACCTAAAGTGCCACATCTCACCCAGGATGCATTTTCTCTTCAAATTCCCCAGCTCCTCAGATTTTCCTCTGTGTGCACTGTCGCGGTTTGAGAAGGGGGGCTGTT
>NW_010421648.1:2001-2519 GCF_000710305.1 Buceros rhinoceros silvestris | reverse complement strand
TGACCTTCCCTCTCATCTGCTTTTTCTCTTTGTGTTCCTCTGCGTTCCTCTCCATTTCTCTCTCCTTCTCTCTATCTGTTGTTCCAGCAACCAGTGCCAAGTTCCACTGCTGTGGGTGGTGTGTGTGTGTCTGGGCACCCACCCTGGAGCACAAGCGCTACAGCGGCTTGAGCTGGCGGCCAGCAAAGGACAACTCACCACTGTTTCCTCTTCTCAGGCTCCCTGTTACTCTCTGTTCCTCTCCTTCCTCCATCTCCCCCTCCCTCAGTCTTCACTCTTCTGTCTCTGTCCTGTACTCCATTGGGTTTTACATTTGTTTTCTCTAGCCGCCTCTTTCTATCTCGCTGTCCCTATTGGTCAGTTCTTGCCTATATTTCTTTTTCCCCATAGCTAGATAATTTTTCCTCCTCAGTCCCTTGTCTCCTTGGTCCACCCACCTCTTTCTCCTGCTCCGCACTGCTCTCCTTTATTCCGCCATCTCTGTCCCCCTTTTCTTTACTCCGTCGCTCTCCCCTCCT
>NW_010421648.1:896-1822 GCF_000710305.1 Buceros rhinoceros silvestris | reverse complement strand
TCCTCCTCAGTCCCTTGTCTCCTTGGTCCCCCCCCCTCCCTCTCTTGCTCCCCATTGCTCTCCTTTATTCCGCCATCTCTGTCCCCCTTTTCTTTACTCCGTCGCTCTCCACTCCTCTCTCTCTCCCCTCCTCTCTCTCTCCCCACCGTCTTCCTGCTTGCCGACCCTCTCCTGTTCACAGGACTTGCTTTCTGGCTCCCTGTCCCTGACCTTTTCTTTCCATGCCTCTGTACTTCCTCCTAGAATTGTCTGGTTCAAAGAGACCTTTAAGATCGTAGAGTCCAACATTCCCCCTGCACTGCAGGGTCCCTAAACCATGTCTGTCAGTGCCACACCCACATGGCTGTTAAATCCCTCCAGGGATGGGGACTCCACCCAGGCTTAATGACCCTCTGTCAAAAGAAATTTTTCCTGACATCTAACCTAAATTTCCCCTGATGTAATTTAAGGCTATTTCTTCTCATCCTGTCTTTCATAATGTGGGAGAAGAGACCATCCCCACCTCCCCCCAACCTCCTTTCAGGTGCTTGTAGAGAGAGATAAGGTCTCCCCTGAGCCCCATCTTCTGCAGACTAAACATTACCAGTTCCCTCAGCCGCTCCTCATCAAACAAGTTGTCTAAACCCTTCAGGAGTTTCATTGTCCTTCTCTGAACACTCTCCAGCACCTCAACATCCTTCTTGTAGTGAGGGGCTCAAAACTGGACACAGGACTCAAGGTCCCTCATCACCAGGGCTGCGTACAGGGGGACAATCACTTTCCTGCTCTGCTGGCCACACTATTTCTGATCCAAGGTGGGATGGCATTGGCCTTCTTGGCCACCTGGGCACACTGCTGGCTCATATTGAGCTGACTGTCG
Organism: Buceros rhinoceros silvestris; assembly: GCF_000710305.1. Taxonomy (NCBI): domain Eukaryota; kingdom Metazoa; phylum Chordata; class Aves; order Bucerotiformes; family Bucerotidae; genus Buceros; species Buceros rhinoceros. The sequence goes on along the minus strand of NW_010421648.1, from coordinate 963 downwards.
ACCAGCATCCCCAGGTCCTTCTCTGCTGTGCAGTTTTCCAGCCCCTCTTCTCCAAGTCGGCAACGTT
>NW_010421648.1:0-218 GCF_000710305.1 Buceros rhinoceros silvestris | reverse complement strand
GCCACTCTATTTCGGATAGAAGCCAGGAGGGCATTGGCCTTCTTGGCCACCTGGGCACACTGCTGGCTCATAGTGAGCAGACTGTTGGCTGGCACCGCCAGGTCCTTCTCTGCTGTGCAGTTTTCCAGCCACTCCTCTCCAAGGCGGTAACGCTGCAGGGGGTTGTTGTGGTCTAAGTGCAGAAACCGGCACTTGGTCTTGTTGAATTTCATGCAGTT
>NW_010421647.1:0-15761 GCF_000710305.1 Buceros rhinoceros silvestris | reverse complement strand
CTTTGCAGCACGCCTGCCCCACAGCACTGCTCAACAGGCTGTGGGTCCGCGAGCAGGAGAGAAACGGTGGCTAGTGACCCAACACAGGGAACACTTTCAGGGGACACTACCAGCCCTAGATAGACATGGGCTGTGACAAGCTTGGGGCGCCCTCCTTGTAGGGGCAAATACGTGTCAGCCCCAGGCACCATCCCAGTCACACGGCTCAACGTGCAGTACTTGCACATCAGGACACTATTAACTTGAGTGATCTGCAGATAGCTTTTTCTGCTATTTTTAGCAGGAAGACAACATATGGGTTTAATAAAAAAGCAGTAAAAAGATACTGCATTGGCAATTATCACTGTAGTTATAAGGGAAGAAATAGTGACCAGTACTGAACAGGTCACAGTGCACTAATTTAATCTTGCTCCATGGAGATATTAAGAGTCTCATCCTGCAAAGTTGAGTGATTCCCATGAAGTGCTGTAGTTCCCATATAAATAAGTTATGAAAATGCTTAACACTTTGGGAAGTCTTTTTTTTTTTTTCCATACACAAGTACTTTGTAGGGAATTTCCACTCTTGACTTGTCCTTAATACAGAACAGGCTAGACTAAAAAAATACATCACTGCCTAAAAGCCAGGCACTGCCATGCCTACATTAGGGGCCTCTGGTCCCTAGGGGAGGGCCAGTGCAGGACACCAGGACTCAGAGCCAGGTCAGGTTTCACTCTTCTCCAAAGTGACCCAGAGGAGCAGCCGTGATGAGCAGGGAGCATCTGACGCTGCTGCACACAACTGCTCAGCAAAGAAATGCTGAAGATTGTGATGAACCTTAAAACCTTCCTTAGGGCTTTGAGAAAGGCTCAGATCCTCAGATCTTCCAAAATAAAGGCACCAAACTGAGTGAAGTTCGCTGTCTTAAAAAAACCCAAAACAGTAAAGAGCAGAGGTGATGCCCTTTCTTTTCTGTAACAGCCAGATGGTTTCCTGGGAGGTGGGAAACTCAGGGGCATTTGCCTACTCTGCCTGAGGGGATTTAAATCCATGTCTTTTACCTTCTAGGGGAATATGATAATGGACAGGCTGTGGAAATATTCTGGAAAACTGGAGGAGGAAGCTCTCAGCTGTCCTTCACATATACATTCGTTCAGCACTTGTGAGGCCAGTGACAGAACAGGAACAGGAGCAGGCTTCTGGAACCAAGAGGTTGTGTCAGGAAGTGAAGGATAAGGACCCCAAATGCTTCTAGCAGAGGAGTCTATTGCCCACTGCTGGGTGCTTTAATCACTTCCCATCAGTATAAAGGACTGGTGATTATTTATGCTTTAGCTCTGTTTTAGAAGAACTGAGAACTGCAACGGCATTTTGAGGGTTACCATGTCCTGGAGGGAGGGTGTGGCACTGGGGAAGCTGGTTAGAGTCCTGGTCTTGTCACGCAAACCATTTCCAGCTCACAACTGCACTTAGCCTAAACCAGTGCCCTGTTGCCCACATGTCCAGAGATGCAGGTCTAAGTGACTGGGAAATTAGAACTTTTCTGAGTTAAATATGAATGAAGTACATGATTTTGGACTAAAGAGCCTATCTTCTGTCTAGATTGCACTATAGCAATATTCAGTCTGTGCTGGATGTCATCCTGAATATTGCTACTTTGCTTTCTTAGAAATCATTCAGTACTTAGCAAATGTATGATTATGCCCTTATTTGTCTGTGACTGATAACCTGACTACAAAAGGAACATTACTGTTTTATTTATATGGTAAAGAGCTGAGGAAATAACATGCCACATACAGGTTTGTCTTTGGCTAAAGCACCTACTCCATAGACTGCTAACTCTCAGAAGCAGACTATGCAGTGATTTTTCTATTTTGTCCCCTAAGGCTCAGCAGTGACTATCGTCTCATGAGTTTCTGACCTTAGCACTACAGATGCCCTTTAGAAACTGTCAAAACCTGTCACATTCCTCTTTTGGATATAAACCTTGGATATACACAGAAAAAGAAAGAGAGGAAGCAAGCAAGACAGAGAGGGTGTCCTATAGATAAATTTAAAGTTATTAACAAGAATGCCCTTAGGTAAAACTACTCCAGATAACTGCATCCCTTAGCTTGCACTTTCCAGTCGTGGTTGGTTCATAGCTTGCTTTTTTCAACTAAGCCTTGTTATCAACTAGATCGTCTGAAGACTTTGCTGCAATGATAGAAGCTAACGAGAATATTCACAGCATCAAACTCATCCAGCTCCTGAGCTGCAGAACATAGTCATTAAGATATCCCTGCAGAGAGCAAGTCCTTCTTCTGGAGCTCCTTATCACAGCCTTGCTTTAGCCCTTGCACAGTCCTGCTCTATGTTGGCTCCAAGGCATAGAAACGTGTTTCTTTGACCACAGTCATGCACTTTCTCTTCTTTCCGCTTGAAACTTTTGCTTTCAGTTTTCACACTGCCTCATTCCCTGATGAAACAGCATACCTGTTCGAGAGTCCACAGAGAAATATGGTTGACCTTGGAGAATACTGTACACTACTCTGGCACTGTTCCCATAGGTTGGGTCATCAGCATCTGTTGCTGTCACCTGGATAACAGAGGTGCCTGACAAAAAAAACCATCAGTTAAGACCTTGTGGGATAAAGAGTTGGCATGAAAAGTACGCAGTCAAAATACATTGAAATGCCTAACATGAACTTTCTCACACCGAACTTCTTCATTTGATGCTCATAGTGATTATACTTTTTGCTCATACTTGTATCTGATCAGCACTAAAGGAATTAATAGGCATAAGTTCCTCATGTGTCTATAAGAAGATTTAAAAGAGCGAGTACTCCATGGACCACAGTAACAGAATTGCTGACCTAACAGTACATTGTTACAGTTTGCAGAGAGCCAGTAGTTATATACTGCTTGTTTCTTTTCTCCTTTTCTTGATTTTAGACGTTATTTAAAGGTAGTTCAGATAAGATCTATAGCTATGCTGACACAATTCATGAACTGAGGTAGGGGGTCCATGAATGCTGTATGTTGACTAAGAGTGGAAATTGTACACAAGTAGTGAATATGAAGGGATGTATCTCTGAGATAATCTCTCTGTAGGACTGCAGTTTACATTGCATAGCCTAGAGATTATACTCTGCTGAAGTGCCTTTGGAACCCGCACAGATTCATGAGTACTTCTTTTCTTCGATTGATTTTCAAGGTCTGCTTCCTTTGAAGATAGCAATGGCTTACAGGTGATGTGATTTATCAAGAACAAGGAGAAGGTGAGGCATGACTGTTCGAAACAGATATGAGTTTTGACTCCTTAAAATGTCAGATGATGTCTTTAGGAATGCATCTAGCTTTCTACATAGTTTTTTCTGTTAGAAACAAATCCACTGTTGCTAGATATGCACTAGAAAATAAATCTGAATTCAAGTTAGACATTACCATTAAGGAACATTATTTCTGAATGGAACTTTTGTATTTGATGCTTGTCTCTAGCTTTATGTGAACATAATATTGAAGAATGAGAAGTTGAAGCATATCTGAAACTTCAGGATGTGAGATTTATGTGGTATTATTATTTCTGTAATGACACCATAGAGCCAAAAAGCAGTAAGTGACACCAAAAGAAAGAAAAAAGTCCAAAACCCCCAATATTTTACGTGACTATTTGATTTGTTACATGGAAATGGGTTCTCCTGACTTGTGTAGGTACTAAGTCTGCTGTTTGTCTTTCACATTGCAATAATGGGACTGTCTTTGACATGATCCCATTTTCTAGAAGTTGAGAGCAAGCAGCACGAGAACCTAGGGATCCACTGAACTATCTTTAGAGCAGGCTTACACATATTAGAAGGACCAAAGCTGCTAATAATTGCTGTCATATCTCCCTGACTTCAAGGGCTCCTGGACAGTATTTCAGCTGTCAGTATTAACCAGAATAGGTTCCTAAAATTGCATTATTTTCTAGATGGTAATGATTGTCTAATGTTCATTACCATCGCTGCCATCTGATGGTGGGGAGAAGGGGCACTATATTACTGTAAGCTGTCTGAGGATGGCATGTTTGGATTTGTCTACCTTTAGCCCGTATCTGGAGCTAAACCACAGCAGTTCCTCTGTCACCCGATGATCCCTCCCCAGCAGACAAGAGGAATCAGGGAAAAGGAGAAGAGACCCACAGGTTGAAATGAGAACAGATCTAATGCAACAGCAAAACTAATACTAATACTAATGCAAACACAACATATTCAAAGTTACACAGGAAACAGGAAAGCAGTCCTCTGGTTCAATAAGAATGATAAGCAAGCCCCTCCAGGGATAGCAACCCTTGAGAGGAAGAGGAGTAGGAAGAGCCCACATCCTCAGGAAACTTCCCCCTTTACACCGAGCATGACATTTCTGGTCTGGGATGCATCTGTGAGACAGCTCGGGTCAGCTGCCCTGGCTGACCGGACACTGCTAATGGCCTGCAGACCATGGCTGGCCTGGGATTCTATTCCAGCGAAACCAAGACAGAACTACATCTTTTAAAATTTTTTCTGCTTCCCTTGGCACATTTTCTTTCAGAGGGGCCCAGCTGATGTCGGCATAAAGCCTGCTCTCTGTCTTCTGCAGCAGTCAGGCACCCTGGGGGAAGGTCTTCTGTCCTGCAGCTCCCGCACGAGGGGCAAAAGCTGGTTCCAAGGAGACAGGGAATTTATCTTTCAGTCACCATCTTCAATTTGCTTATGGGGCGAAAAGAGTCCACAAAATCTGCCTTACCCACAGGTGACATTTCTGGAACTGAGGCTACGTAAGGTCCATCCAGAAACTTGGGTTCATTGTCATTGATGTCTTGGATTTTGATGATGAACTCTGACTCCGGTTCCATTGGCCGTCCTGTTCGTCTGTCCAGAGCCTGCGCTCTGAGGGTATACTGCGACCTTTCTTCCCGGTCCAGTCGCTGAATGGCATGAATGTCCCCTGTCGTATCATCGATTGTAAACACAATGCCAGCTCCCTCTCCCGAGAGGATGTATTTGATCGAACCATCTCCCCTGTCCATGTCAGAATGGAGCTGCAGAAAGGAACAAGATCTAATTAGACCACAAGCTGGGCAAGCAGCGGCTGAGAAACACTAAGCACGTGAGCACCCCGAGCTCACTGTTGGCACTGCTGAGCTGCTTTTAATATACTTGTTTTGCTGCAAGAGGCAAATACGCAGTAAAGTTTGCATCACAGAGTTGCAATTAGAAACTCTCTCCTGTTTTCCCATTTCTGCATCCTCAGCTGTGCCAGAAAACAGGCAGAGACACCCAAACAGGAAAATCTCACTCAACGCCATAATCACCTTTTGCCTGGTTTGCAATGGCTGTTGATAAGGACTCACTGCCAGGCCTGGGATAAGGTGTGGTCAGCAAAGCCACAGAATGTGCTTGCTCACATGGCTTAAGAGAAATCAGATATTCCAGGGGCAGCATAATGTTGGGGCACATTAGGCAAATCTGTTTCGGATCAAGGGGAAAGCAGGATAGGAGAGCTACTCAATAACTGCCGTGATTCAGAAAGCTTTTGATTTTTTTTTTTCTCATGAAAACATTAGCACTAAGAATTAGGCTGGATGCTTACATCTTCAGGAGAGAATTATTGTTGAACAATAGGTAAGGTAAGCAGTAAGGAACATTTGACTGTGTCCATAGCAGGCTATAGAGATGAAAGGCACCCCAGATCTTCTAGGGAATTAGCAAACGGCTTTATTGCATGACTGCTAATTAGTTCTGAGCACCCACAGATAGCTGTGAATGTAACAGAACAGAAGAAAAGTAAATAGAATGCTAATTATCATCTAAACCAGAGAAACAAATCATCCTGGGGACTATCATTCTGTTAAACACCTGATTCCCATATGGAATACTGGAATGACTATCAAAAGACAAACAAATCACTTAATTTCACTCACTCACACTATGAAGATGCTTAACAGTATGCTCATACTTCCATGCTTTTGAGGAATAGAAAATAAAGACCTGTTCCCAGAGATGGTATTGGTTCGGTCCCTAAAGACAGGAAGGCAATAGACTTGAGGTGCAATAATCAAAAGCAGATTTTTCAAGAATGGTTAAGGCGTGAATACGGTTTTCCAGTGTGATTATCATTCTGGGAGATGAATAAAAAATAAGTAAATAAAAAACCTTGTCAAAGTTAAGCACATTTTAAAATGCATATGTGATCTAATTATCTCAAGAAATATGATTGGAATTAAGCATGTGTATAATGCTTTGGTGAGCTCAAAGGACATTAGGATCTGAAGAAAGAACCCAAATAGAAACGGAAAAGCAGAAATCAAACTTCATGCATTTGATTAGCTTGTTCTCTCAAGAAAGTAAGAATAAATCACATCTCTGAGTCATTTAAAAACACACTGAAAACGATACAATAACTTATCACGTAGGAAAAAGTCTTACAGGGATGTGGACAATCTGGCTTATCTGACCTAAGCATTTCTAATGGCAGTGGACAAGCTCTTCAGCTGTTTTAGAGAACCATTGACTTGGGAGCTGAAAGACAACATCCCCCAGTGAAGAAGGATATGGTTGGAATGGAATCTGGAGAATACCAGAGAATGGTATTCTCTTGAGGACGTTTTTCTTACTAGCCTCTTAGAGTCCAGCACATGCCCTACGCAAAACTTGGGCCTACTCCTGATTTTAGGGTAAGACTGATTTCAGCTGATGTGGGAACTGTATGGTTTTCTATGGCACATCCCACCCTGCGGACAGGCCTGTATGTAGGTGGCCCATCAACTCTTAATGAGTGCTGGGATACTAAGTAGCAGAAGCATGGCAAAGAGGTTGCAAGAGCTGAAGGTGCAGATTATGACAAATGCTGTGTCCAGTTTTGGGCCCCTCACTACAAGAAGTCATTGAGGTGCTGGAGCATGTTCAGAGAAGGGCAATAAAGCTGATGAAGGGTCTGGAGAGCAAGTCTTATGAGGAGCAGCTGGGAGAACCGGGGTTATTTAGCCTGGAGAAAATATGTTCAAGGGACACCTTATCACTCTCTACAGTTACCTGAAAAGAGGTTGTAGAGAGGTGGGGGTTGGTCTCTTCTCCCATATAACAAGTCACAGGACAAGGGGAATGGCCTTAAGCTGCACCAGGGGAAATCTAGGTTGGATATCAGGAAAAATTTCTTTACAGAGAAGGTCGTGAAGCACTGGAACAGGTTGCCCAGGGAGGTGGTGGAGTCCCCATCCTTAGAAGTGTTTAAAAGGCATGTGGATGTGGTGTTGATGGACATGGTCTAGGGACCCTGGCAGTGCAGGGTGAACGGTGGGACTCGATGATCTCAAAGGCCTCTTCCAACCAGATGATTCTGTGTGATTCTGTGATTGATATTTCACTTTGCCACTGGTCTCTGCAGTGGCTACTGCATCTGAGAGACATTGGTCCTTTAGAGGAATGCTGGCAGATCTCCAGTGATGTATCAGCTAAATGGTGGAAGAACAGGCCCCAAAAAACTTGGCAGTGGCACACAGTTAAATTCAGATGACTGCCATGTGTATTAGTTCACATGCAGGAGCCAGGACTGCAAACTGGCATAGCTTCAGGAAACACCATCTTGTGATTAATTTTAAAAAAGACAGTGGTTGTCATTATTTGCCCTAAACACCCATAACTCAGAGATTATCACTGTAGCAGCTAGTAAACAGGATGCTTCCAGAAGGACACTATTATAGCTTTTTGAATTGATTCAGAACCACTGAGCTACATCCTGGGCATTTGCTTTAGTGCACCAGTGTGTCAGTGAGAGAATGCAGCTTCTGAGACAGATACTGATGTTAGACCTGACTGGGGAATGAGAGCTGGGCCTGATGGAAGAGGATGTGTTTTGGAACATCAACAAGTCCTCAATAAATAAGAAAAAGGGAAGAAAAAGAAAGAAGAAGTCAAAGGCAAAGAAAAGGTAAAGACAAAGAAAAATGAAAAAGAAAAAAATGAAGAAGAAATAGAGAAAAAAGGAAAAGAGAAAAGAGAAAAAAGAAAAAAGACAAAACCATCTTTTAAAATAGCAGAAGGTGTTCTGGAAAGTTCAAAAAGACTTAGAAGTAGATACTGAATCAAACTCAGGTTAAATTACACCTTCTGTCTAAAGCCCTATTTGGAATGAATGCAGTTGTGTCAGGAGCAAACGAGGAATGAACAAGGCACACTAAGAAGAATTTGGGACTACAAGGGGATCTCTGTCTAACTGTGATTCGTTAAAAACACTGGGTCTCCACCAAGGCTAGGCAGTAAGAAATGCTAGTAGCACTTCTGCAGATTCTTGTATAACCTGCTCTTTCCAGACAAAGCAAAAAAAAGAACACAAAAGACATCAGACTGCCAGACTGCAATTAATCTGAAAGAATTTGGTGTCTGAAGAGACTGAAGATCACCCCAGTGCTCACACCAAACCCAGTATCAGGGTGCTGCAGTTTTGGGTGTATGTGGAAGTCCTGGTGCTGGAAAGGTTAAGGAGGCTGCACGTGCATCCAAATGACACATTTCCCAGCAAAGGGCACATGGAAGAGTGGTGCTGCCAAGGGCAGCTCAGGGCAGGACTAGTGCAGCTCTCCTAATGGGGCTGTGACTCCATCCGTGAGTCGCTCTCCCTTCTCTGCCTCCGGGGAGGTAGCACCTGGAGGGGATTTTTGTGAGGACGTGTGAGTGAGTTGGTTGATCTGCAGTGATAGTCTGCAGAAAGGGTGAATTTTATTCACTCATTCAGCTGCTGTGGTTCAAATTCCTCTTTCCTTTGAAACAGAGTTAGGGAGTCTCTGACACGACAAAGTGGTGAAGCCTGTCCTCAGTTCAATTACTGCCACAGTTTAGGCTCTCAGTGAATGTGGAAAATATCTGCTGCAGCAAATGTGGGGGCTTTGGTTTCCCTGATTCATCCTATTGGCCAATAATGACTACCTCCAGGAAAGCTGAAGCCTCATATTTATCTGTGACAGGACCAGGAACCCTCTGAAGCTAAAATACCTTAAATTAGGATCATGAGCACTGGAGAAAAGCAAAAATTGTACGAACTTCACTTGAGGAAGTTTCTTTTCATTTCCCTGTCCAGAAGACATTTTGTACCTTGCCTTACAGTTAGCAAGAAAGTACCGTATATTTTTCATAGCAGCCTTTAAAATCATACTAGGCAAGCCTGGACCTGTGGTTCAAGTCAAGGAGCTTTTTGTGTTGCTCCAGTCGTACGTAGCTAGCCGGAAAACAGTTGTACAAGGGCATCAGAAGAGCTCCTCTCTTAATGGGCAGCCTTTAGTGTATAAAGTAAATCCAACCGGGCCTCTGTGGTGCATTCTTTCTCCTTCTGATATGGGCTGGAAGAGAGGAGGTGAAAAGCCAGGCCTGGCTAGCAGGATGTTTCAGGGTGTTGGGGGTGGTACCAGTTAGAAGAGGCTCTGCCTGTTCAGGAGTGGGACCCAGGCTGTTTGGGGGGCTGCTGCTAGCAGCAAGCAGTGGGCTGGCAGTCCTTCTGCACCTCCACCTCCCTCTGTGCAAGCCCTTCCAGAGCTATTTCTGAGTCAGCCTGGGGTGACTTGGGCTGAAAAACTTCTGGCCTGCCAGAACAATTCATTCAGCCCACAGCCTATTCCCTGCTGACTCCTTTCCTAAGGATCTCTAAGACACAGGCAGCACGAATGCAGGTGGGGCGACAAACCGTGGTGGGCCGAAGCTTCTTCTGAGAATCTGTGCTTTTGGCCAGATGTGAGACGTGTGAGATGAGGGGAAGCCTTTCCCTCACAGCAGCCCCCCAGCGTTCATCACCCCGCTTGGCTGGCTGCTCTGCACCCAGTTCAGGGGTGGGAGAAGATGAAATGGTTGACCCCCACAGGCCATTTTGGCAGCAGAGTTCCTTGGTGTCTGCTTTACATGGAGCAATGCAGAGTTAGGAGGCATTCAGAGACCCAGCCGTATCAGCTCAGCAGCGTGTGGGACTAATTGGCCCTGTTAACTGTGGGAGCTAATTAGCCCTTGCACACCTCTGTGCTAACACAGCCGTGGTGTAGGTGGTCCTGGAGAGGGCTCACTCACTGCAGCTTGGGCCTTTGTGTGGTGGACACAGACCATGAAGAGTCAGTCATCCCTGCTTCCCCCTGTTCATCAAGCTGAGAAGCGACAAGCTCAAGAGCACTGCTGACCGTGCCAAGTTTTTATGCTCCTAATGACACAATCAAGTTCAAAAAACAAAGATGAGTCGGTTTCTTCCAGTACTTGTTTTAGCTAAAATTCAGCTCATAGTGAAGTCTGGAGTCATTTCACACGAAACTGAGTATGTGAAATAACACGTCTGGCCCTTATTCCAAAGCTGGGGATTGCATGAAAACAAATATTAATTTCTTTAATTAATAGAGGTATCAAGAGCTGAAAAGCTACACGCAGAGATGAATGAAGACTAATGAGGTCTCATCTGGCAGCAATCACTACAAATGCCATGGCTGTGGGAGGAAGGAGAGCACATCTTGCTATCAGTCACGCAGGGATAAATGAGGAGGAGGTCTTTTGAAGCCCTTGGATTCATTTTGATTTATACTGGTGCGACTGAGGACACAATTTAGTTCTATGGGGTTGTAGTATGATAAATACAAGTCCAAATCAGGCCTCCCTCTGGGTATGTGATTCTCCCTCTCTTTTATTTTTTTTCTTCCTGCAGGTGGATAGCTTGGAAGCAAAGGAGCTTTGATCACATAAAAATAAGCAATGAAATCTGAATGAACTGTTTTCTGACATATTTTCTTAGTTCTTGATTTTCCATATCTACTTACATGTAGGCTGCATTCATCACAGCGGTATCTGATATTCCAGGCATGTAAAATCTTAATTGCATTGTTCAAACACTTGAGCACACTAACTCTCCCCCTCCTCCCTTTTCCCAGATTTGTCACCCTGGTGTAGACTAGAAGCAAACTTGGTGCTGACCATAACCCTTTGAGTAACAGGGACAATACTTTAAACAATTCAGAGTCTTTAAAACCAGTCAGAAAACAGAAAAAGGAGGATGGTTATAGTGAGGCAGATTGTGATGGCAGATACCCCCATTAACTTGTTCCTCAAGGAGCTACTGAAAAGCGAAAGCAATATACTACCAAGTAGGTGGTGTGAGCTTAGGGATCTATTTTATACATTTCCGTCCTGATGTGTAGGTTCTTGGGATATAAGGGTTCCAAAAATAGGACCCTTCACGGTTGGATTTAAAGAGCTGTCCTTCTGCCCTTCTATATCTGGAGGAAATTCTCTGTAGTCCACAGAATTAATCTGCAGTCAAGCTGTGGTAAGTAAGAAGCTACTCTGTCCCTAGAGAACTGCAGAAAACAAAAATGGAGATGTCAGTTTTCAAGAGAAACCGGCTATTTGATTTGATTGTGAATTTCAGCTCCAGATGACTCAATCACAGACAGAAGCATGATCACAAACTCTTCCCTTCTTTCTTAATCCTCATGTATCAATACAACCTTGCTTTGCCTTGACATTGTAGAAGTCCCTGGAAAGATCACTGCAGATTTTCTAACACCACCTCAATTACGGATGATGATTGATGCAGCAGATCTCTTTGAAATCGGCAAATATATGGACAGCCCCTTGAAACAGAAATTATTCCCAAATGAAGATGACACTGGTCAAAAGCTCTTAGGAGCAGAAGGGAAATTAATGTGAATAAATTCAGTGCCAGAAAGAAAGTAAAGGCCCGTGTTTCACCACAGTCTGCAGATACACAGATGAATGCACTCTGCCAGATATCCTCCTGATGTGGGTCTTACCTTCCCAACGTAGAGAGGGTCAGTTCCCGTGTACTCCTCCAGAACAAAGAACTGGTTCCACACCCAGCTCCGCTTCATACGCTGATGCAGCTTGTCCGACAGGTTGTCTTCTTGCCCTTCAGGGAGGGGCCTGGGACTTCCTGACAGCACAGTTGTAGTAAGGTCCATCAGTCCCCAAAAATACAGGGAAACACCAAGTCCAAGCAAGTTCTTTGCATTGCTCATTCTCCCTGAAGTCCACATCCGTATACTAGGGCTGACTTAAAAGTCAAAACACAGTATCTTAGGTCCTTTGAGGAGAAATTAGGTCTTGTGTGTAGTCCTTTGAAATGTCCAAGAGAGATCCTGGTTCTGAGAATGGCAGACTCCTGAAAAGTTAAAGGAAATTCATAGGAGGATGTTTTTTTCCACAAGATAAAAGAGTTCCCTCAATACGCAAATATTCTATAAAATATTCAATCTTCTACATGAAAATATAATATCAGGACACACACCTTCTGAAACTAGGAATACTATTACCATATAAGCTGCAGAACTGGAGTCTTAGATACAAAAATCATGAGAGTTTAGTCGATAAGCAAGAGTTCTCTACTTTTTGCTAACCTAGCTGTAGGGTTGCTTTATGGTATTGATTGGAATGAGTTAAGTGCATACTCTTTAGAAATATTTATGACCAGAAGTCCTTAGAGAATATTTAAAAACAGTTCACTCTGGAAAATTATAATAGCTAGTGAACACTTTTTGGCAACTGTCTTTCTGTTTGAAAACTCTGTCATTGTCATTACAGACACGCATGTGCAGACATGTCTATGTAAATACAGGTATTATTGCTATATTGCAAACCTTGAATATCGTTTCTAGCAGCTCCAAGTTATTTCTAATTTTAATTACTCTTCCAACCTCCCTGTTGCTCGAATTCAGGTTTCACACTCTGCTGTCTCCTCTCTGAGGAGCTGATTGCTGCTACAAATGCAACATTTCTAGAATTTGAATGGTCACTTAATCATTTTATAGCCCACAAAAGGTTTCATGGTCACATGCTATTGTCACATGCTGATGGTCACATGCTGATGGTCACATGCTATTGGTCACATGCTATTGTGTGATCTGTTCAAGCAAGTAAAGCTAACCCATTTATTTCTTCCACAAGCCTGAAAGATCCATTCAGGCAGAAGAATGCTGACCTATCAATCAGAGGACATTTTCACATGAGTCTAGGTGTAGTCATGAAGTCAGTTTTAGTTGGTGACCTCACTCCAGGCTATGGATTGTAGCAAACCTTTCCTTCACCATTTTGCTGATTTTAATGATGTGCTGCTCCACTCTAGTTACTCTGTCAAAGCACTCCATACATCCCCTGTGGTCCTAGTATTTTGCTCTTCTTTTTAAGAACTCTTCTTTCTCTTTTCAGGACAAATAGACTCATTAGGAAAGGTGTGTGGGGCTCTGAGGCTTAAGCAAGGTCTTCACACTTCCGGTTACTGCTGTTTTATACTTGAATCTTAAGTTTTGTTTTATCCCATGGATATAAAATGTAGCAGGAGATGTCTATCAAATATTTCTAATTAAAATCCTTGAAAGATTTCAAAATCACAAAAAATGTTTTAAAGAGTTGCGTGATAATATTGTGAAGCGAAGACTGAGACAATGCAGAGTTTTCAACAGAGAAGAGTGAAAATTCCCCAGCATCCATTGTGAACGTACAACAGGAAGAGTGGGTACATTTAGAAATCTACTGAATCAGAAATTCAGAATTGTGTCTAAAAGTTGGCTGAAATCTGAAGAAGGCAGCTTAAATCTGGAATAGATGCCCACAGGGAAGTACAGACAAAACAACTACCTATCTTAGACTAATTTCTACACAAAATAATGTTTCCAAGTGTAAAGTCTGGAGGGAATATGACTACACAGTGCTGCTAGTCTATACAGTTGTGAATTGTAGCAAATTACACCTCAAGAAGTTTACAACTTAAGACTCAACAGATAGAACAAAGGACAAACTGTAAGCACAGAACATGGTAAATCTCTTCTAAGCAGAGCAACATACAGAACTGCTGGTTGTTTAGACATTGGCTACTTAATGTGCTAGGGCTTATTGTCTGCAAAGCCAAAGAATGGAGATTTATCCAAGCAGTACAAGCCCAGAAGGACCACAGTAAGCTCCGTGTGTCTGTCACTTCATGAAGAAGCTGGCAGCTGTTCGGGAGAGGCACGGAGAGGCTCATCTTGTGGGACATCCACAGTCAGTGGAGTCCAAGAGCTTTGTCTGCAGTGCTTCCTCTCACTGTCCTGTGAGTCCTCAGCTCCCAATAGCCAATAGAGATTTACACTGGGGAAAGGAAGCTGAAGTCTGCTTCACATTACAGGTACACCCACCTTGCTCTAGGCACGTTGTCAACAGCAAGTTTTTCTCAGCGAAGTCAGGGGGACATTACTGCTAACCCATGTTTTCCTAGCGAATAACTGTGGGGAAGGGCCTCCCACTATGATCCAGTGGCTAAGGTCCTGCCTCGAATTTTAAGAAACTCTGTCCTCTGTACAAGCCAGTTACATTGTTGTTCCTTTGACAAAAGAGGTGATACAACACGATGGACCAATTCCTGTGGCAAAGAGATTTGCGTTTGTAGGTGAACTCCCAAACCACAAATTCAAAACTAATGGTGTCAGATGTTCTCCCGCAATTAAGTTCAGCCAACAAGAATCAACAGTGCTCAGGCAAGGTAGTATAAAGACATGGTTAAATAAACTTGCAGAATTACCAGCGTACCTGTAATGAGGCAATAGCAAAAGAAATCTAGTCATCAGGATGCTTTTTCTGTGCATGTGCATTATATCAGCAGAAAGCAAAGTAAGTAGAAGCAGTGAAATAAAGGTCAAGAGGAGGGACATAAATGCTTCAGGATTTCTGTGATAATAGCTTTTGTCCTTTGAATATCACTGGACATCCCAATGCAGTTCCATGAGGAACGTTTCTTGAAAACAGTATGCAACTCAGTGGTCCCCAGGAGTATCATCCCTAAGAGCATTTCCCATTCCCAGTGCAATCTCATTCTGGGGTATGGCAGCTATCAGGAAACTTGCCATTAAGTAATATAAAGTCTTGTAAACGGATGTTCCTTCCCTGAGTACCAGTAATTTCTCCGTTCAATGCGAGTCCATAGTGACATGGCCATACATTTTTGTAGCAATGGAAGAAAGACTGGTATTGAAATGGCACAGAATTCTTCTTGTTAAAACACCAGAGTTCCTGGTGTCTCACGTCTTCCCAAAACTGTGAGCAAGGAGGCTCAGACTCATCACATTTTGCTTCTTGCCTAAACGCAAAGTACTACTATTAGTAACAGTGTTTAATCAAAAGTGGTTTCTCTCTCTCTGAGACCAATGGAGAATGAGAATTTTTTTTTCCTGTCTCAGGTCCTCAGCTGGTACTAAAAGAATGAAAAGGACCAGAGATGTAAAGGGCACTTACATATGTTTAGGCTTGCAGTTGTGTTGTAGCTCAGCTGATGGCTGAGCTACAGTTACTAAGATCATGGATGCCTATGTCTTTCAGAGGACTCATGCTGATGGCTTCTTCACCAGCTGAGTGTGACTGATGAGTACGGGGTCACTTAGACTGTAGGCATGACAGTTGGTTACAATGATAGCCATATGCTTTGAGTGTGTTAGCTTGGTGGGATCTCTAGCCTTAAGTGGACCGTAGTATTTTTTGCTACAGATGGATGACACAGGCTTTATTCTGCCTCAGGCTGGGTAATTCCTTGTGGGGAGATCAGGGGAACCAACTGTACAGGAAAGCGCTTGTTGGCATGACTGAGTGAGGCAGAACTGAACTGTTCTTAGTGCAAATTCTCTCTTGGAGCCCTTCAAAACAGGTTCTTAAGGACACCTGCAAAGATGGAATTGATGAGCCTCTGCTTGTCATATGAAATACATTAGAGGAACATATTTCATGGCTCAGCTTGGGGATATGCAAAGGTGGCAACAAGTTCATGCCCGATGTAGCAGA
>NW_010421646.1:19589-30378 GCF_000710305.1 Buceros rhinoceros silvestris | reverse complement strand
GTATCGCCTCGGCTCCTGCTGAGCCGCTTTTTCCTTACAGCAGCTGGAAATGGCCAAAGGAGAGGAGGGAAAAAAGTCCCATCCATTCCGAGGTCTTCCTCAATCATTTTTCTCTATTTTTCAGCAGTGGCCCTAAAAATATTCCAACCAATTATAGCCCGGTGCTGCAAGTGCTTACTCATGGAAGTAAAGCAGCCCCTGGACTGCGATGCCGTTTGGATCATGGAGCTTTGCGAGAGTGGATCCTGGCAGACTGATATTTTTAGAAGGATAAAGGCTTTTATCCCGGGGAGGCTGTGTCTGACCTTACGTATGGGGAGGGATGAGGCTGCTTGCAGTAAATACGAATAGGTACATGTAGAAGTAATGGAAGCGGAGCTTAAATCATTTTAAAACTTAAAGTAATTCAAATTACTCCTTTATGAGAGATAAAAATCTGTTGTTTGTCAGTGAACTCTTGACTCTTCTCGGTTTTCTATGTGAAAATGCTATTTTCTTGTTTGAAGAACTTCCAGATTAGCCCACGGATGCTTTAATTCTCAAGATGTTTTCATATAATTCAAGTATGAGGAAAAAAAAATGTGTGTGCATTTATGTATATGCCCGTACTTATGTTCACGCA
This sequence comes from Buceros rhinoceros silvestris, assembly GCF_000710305.1. Lineage (NCBI taxonomy): Eukaryota > Metazoa > Chordata > Aves > Bucerotiformes > Bucerotidae > Buceros > Buceros rhinoceros. The sequence continues at coordinate 29,756 of NW_010421646.1, read as the reverse complement.
TGTCAGTATTTGGGTTTTGATGGTGATACTCAATGACGATATGTTTCTTTCCTTTAAAGAATTTTCTTTATATTATGTGCTGATACACTTGGAGTATTATGCCACAAGAAATCAGACTTTAGAGGCAGGTCTGTATCTACCAGTGGGTCCTTTGAACCACTGTGTACATCTGAGCTTGTAGATAATTCAAGGATTGTGCAGGAAGACAAAGAGGATGGATCATCTTTTCTCCAAAGGACGTAGGAATAAATGATGTTACTGCATGCTCTTGTTGGTGTGTACTTGTGGGGAGAACGGTTCAATAACATTTTCAGTAAACAGAGAAACGCCGCCCCTGCATGATAACCTGAGGGGCATGCTGCAGTTGTTCATTATAGTCTGATCGCCAATTGCAGTAGCATTTTTCTATGTGAGTGTTGTTATCTGCTGAAGCAGTTTTCATATGAAGTACAGGGAGGTATTATTCCAAAGCATAATTAGGCTGTATTTTTAAAAAGGAAAATACCAGATAGGTGTGGTTCTAAAATAGGGTGTTACAGATTTAGACTGCTATGCCATTTGAAGAAAATATTATGTTCTGAGCCAAAAAAAAATAGTGATATAGAATTTTTTATAAATACAGAGGTTTGTTGCAGGTAAGAATTAAATAAAACCTGCTGATGCAAATATGTTTATAGCTGTAGGTGTGTGCTAAATTGATTAGAAATGATATACGGCAAAGTTAATTAAAATCACCCAGCTGTATCTCTTGAAAACAAATAGAAATATGTCTTGCAGCACCGGGGTTGATATAATTGTCAAACTGACATCTAATGTCTGAGTGCAGTCCACTAGTAATGAAGAATTGCATCTTTCCTCCTGTCTGCTTTCTTCCTTTTGGCAGATTAACTATTCATGTATAAGATTTCTCCCTCTCTGCTTAGCAAGCATGAACAAAAGCATGCACACTTTTTTCCCCTGCTGGTAGCTCTTTGTAGCTGGTTTTCTGTTGTGCCTGGTTGTGTATTTTGCACAGTCCTATAACTCAGCTGGTCTCGCAGCTCGCTGCGTATCAGCACCGTGAGGTACCGTGCCTTATGAATATGACATTTTGTTTCCTTGTTGGTTTTGTTCTTCAGCTCTTTTTGGGAACTAGGGCTTTGTTCAGGGATGATCTCCACTGTTGTGATGAATTGGTCGTTGTGTGTTTGTTTCCTGACCTAGCCTTGCTCTACAGCAGGACCAGCTTTTAGTTTGCAGCCCCAGTGGTAGTAACCAAAGTTCAGGCCTATTGCACTGAACTTACTGCAAAGCTGAATTTGCTTAAACCTGAATTGTGGAATAAACATTACTGAAATTGTTTAGCAAATTGTTTTTTCAGAACCCAGTTATCTCGCTTAATTGTATACAACAGGATTCAAAAATACTTCATTCTTTCTAATTAGCACCACCTTTAAGCTATCATCTTGTATGCTAATTGCTCCCCGTTTTCCTCAGTGTAATAATGGGTTTGTGAACAAGCTAAATACTCTTGTTTAGTGAAGCATGAAAGCTAAATATAGTTGGCAGATAACCCAGTAACTAATGTTAAAATTCCCTAATTAAAAAAAATTCTTACTCTGTTGTCAACTACCACTGAAAGACTTCTGGTTTTAAAATCTTGATGATGGTGTGCAACTTCAACAAAGAGCTTTGCTTTCTGTGTGACTGTGTATAGTGTCTGGTTTTGGGTTAAATTGGAGTGCTACCATGATAGTTATCTAATCAGATGATTGGTTTTAATTTTAACTGTGAAAAACTACCATTTTTGTAAATCTGAAATTGCCATCTTGCTTTTGTAAATATCTTTTCAGCATATGAAAACTAACTTTTGCTGAGGAGGCTATGAAATGGTATAAACATAGTTTGTGTTTCTGGAGCCAAGACCACAAAAAGGATGTAGGTTATAGTTCCTAATTCTGGTGTGTCTTGCCGCTTAGTGGTGTCCAAAATACAGCGTGTAGGCTTCCTGCATGCTGGGTAGGTAAAAGACTACGACTGAGATCCTCAATAGGCAGTGGTCTGAGTCAATATTGCATTTTAGGGAGTCATTGTAGCACCCATCCAGGGACTGGATGGGACCCCTGCAGTCAGTGCCCATGACCATTACGTTAGAGTTACTTTTACTATTGCTAGCCTACTTTTACCAACCAGACCTGGGCTGTATCATAGAAATTGAAATAGCTCCGGCTGGAGAGGTTACAGTTGGTCCCTATACTCACTCCATATGACTTGGAGCCATAGGGTTAGGATGTCTTGGGAGTAATGATCTAAGAAGACAAGAAAGTTTGCTTTGGGTCCTTTGCATTTTTGGATACATGCTAAACAAGGAAACTCTTGGAGAGCAATAATGTTTGTACAGAGCTTGTCAGAAGGCTTGCATGGAGGACTGCTATGCATCTATGAAGCATGGAAGGTTGTCAGTTACTTGGACCCTGTTATGGAGAAGACATAACAATGTAGAACATTGAAGTAAACTGTCTATCTTCTAGTCCTCCAAAGGAGGAAGATGGCCTTGATTCCCTTTGAGTCAGTGGAGGCCCTGAACATACAGATGACAAACTTGAGCGTTGATTTGTATTGCTGCCTTTAAAGATGCTGTATGAAAACAGAAGAAGAAATAATGAAGAACATCATGAAAAGAGGAATAGCTGTGGAAGCTGACCAGTAGTCAAGGAAAGCAAGATGGTCACTCAGACATGCTTGGGTTATGCTTTAGGTGGAGTGGATAATAACAGGACGTGAAATGCCAGTTGATGAAGCTAAAGGAAGTAGGGCTTTGGCTTTGGGCATGCTGTCATTGTGAAAGATGGAGCCCAGCTGAAAATGTGTTAATGGGCAGAACACAAAGAACTAGGGGAGTGTGTTTTACAGTAAGGTACGTTTAACATCAGTGAGCAGAAGAGAGTAGAGCTGTGAAAATTTCCCCTTTTCATCATCCTCAGTATGTTTGTGTACATGTACCTTCTTCTCTACTTTGGCAAGAGTACCTCACTGCTACTGCTTCATATCTGTGATTTGACATTTGCTCAGTGTTTCATCCCTCAAGCAAAGAAGGGAAGTGTTGCTGCCTTCCTCCACGTGTGTAGAGAGGCTGTGGGATCTGGCCCCCCAGCTCTTCCCTTAACCAACTGAAAAGCTTCCTTCTCGTACCTGCCCTGGGTATCTGCAAGATGTTGTGTGATGCTGCTTCACAAATGTGAAATGTTATTTGCCAAGTATGGAAGTTATATGTGCAAAATATAATGGATCTGCTGGGAATCTTTTCTGTTAACAGTGGGAGTAGTAAGTGTAGCTGATGAAGTAAAACTAGCCAGCTTCTGTTTCTGGTGTTTTAAAAGAGAGATGAAGTACTCTAGAAAAACATATTGATCACTAATTCACTTTAGGAACAGAGATTTTTGCAACTAATCGAGTTGCTTGTGGCATGAAATAAGGATGTGGTGTTAACTCTTGATGAGACAAATGGGATCTGGTCATTGGTCATCCCTTGTAACTTTATCCTTCCACTGCAAAAGTTTATGGGAACATGGGATTTCTTCTTTTCATACCCCCAGTTCTTGAACCGGTTAGACCTCTCCTGCATTTTTTTCTCCTTTGCTAGTTTCTGTGATATTTTTTTTTCCCCACCCTGTACAGAATCTGCTGTTTGTTGTCTTGCCTCTCTTTAGCTTTTCCATTCTTCTTTTTCAGCATTTTTTTCTAATAGGTTTTATACTGAAGTTTTTATCTGTGCTAGATCCAGCTACTGTTAAATACATTAGGAAAGAAGCAGCTGAGTGGAAAGAACCTGTCTTTTTTTAATATGTGTGTTTTGAAGCACTTTGGCTGTTGAAATAAACTTTCTTTCTTGGGCTGCTGTTCTGGAAACACCTAACAGCTGTGTTTAAGCTTCCTACCATGAATAGGTCCTTAAGTGTCAGATGAATGGCCATGTGTGCTGTGGTGTATATCATAAGCTCTGGAAGCAGGGATGCTAATTTCATGCTTCCTATACAGTGCTAAGCATTCTCACAAATCATTCTGTAACTAGATAAGCAACATCAATGGATTACAGTACTACCCACTGGCTCCTTAAAACGAACCTTTTATTATGCAATAGTTATTACCCATCCGTAATCACGTAAAGCTGTGGAAGTTTTTTGAGGGAAATGTCTCAGTTACTGTATTGATGAATTTCAGCAGTCTTATCAGTATGTAAGTATGTCCAATGAAAGAGAAAAAAGTTGTTCAGTAGTATTAAATAGTAATTTTGAGGGACTTGTTAGGAGTTGGGAAATACCTCTTTTGGAGAGAGAGTCTATTAACGGAAAGCTACAAAAGAGATCTTGTTTTTGAAAGCTCATGTTGCATATCTTTTGTTAGTTTTGATGTTTCTCTTTGCTCCCGGACTTAAACAAACATTCCCTTGTCCTTCACTGAAACTTTACTCTACCCCATCCATATGTTTTGCGTTCTAGCTGAAAAAAAAAGACACAACACCATCTGCTACTGAATTAATTCTGGCTTCATCATGTCTGACTTGATCATCTGTAACTGATATTGCTTGGGGCAGGCTGAAATCTGTGATCTTGCTTTCTAGGAAATAAACTTTCCTTTCTACTGCCCGTGTGATGCAAACACAAACTCATTCTTTGATGGAGGGGAAAGAAATCCTAGTCAGACAATTCCCTTGATGTCATGTATTTCTTACCAAAAGATGGATTATGTCTTGAATTTAGGAAGGAGAAGCAGCAGCAGCAGTGACTGGTGTGCATGAGTGATCTTGTTCATGCTTGTGGATGGATTATGTTTTTAATTGGCATTTCCAAAAGGTTGTAGAAGACTTGAGAGTTTACTTTGCTTGGAAAATCCATCGAGATAGCCACCAAGTTCCATTTAATTGTGTTTTCTTTACTACTTATGCTCTGTGAACAGTCAGGATTTATATTGTTAGCCTAGACATTGCTTTATTCCTGAACTCGAGGCTTCTCATTTTTGTTTTTTGTGTGACTTCTGTAAATCCTTCTGCAGTAGTTGAATGGCCTTTGCACTTGGGATCAAGGCAGCCTTGCTCCCTCCCTCTGGCTTCACTTTATTTGCTTTAAGCATTTTATAGATTGTCCTCACTGCCCACTCAGAGATGACTGCTCGAATTCTTGCTTTTATGTTCACTTGCCTGATTACTGCTGAGGAAATAAAGCCATTTTAGGCGCAGGTTTTTTTCTGTTTAAAGAAAAGATTCAGCATCCTATTGTATCTGTGGTTGCTGGAGCAGAGCATTTTTTTTAGGCTAATATTATTCCCATATAAAAAACTTGCAAAAAGTTAAAAATATCGTTTGAACTGGCAAACAAGAAAGTTTAATTAGAAATCAAACCAGATCTGAACAAGTCCAGCAAGAGTAACTACATGAGCTGTGCCTTTTTCTTATGCTTACTTTCTCTTCTCCTCTAAAATTGTTTTTTAATTTTCTTTTTAATTTTCTTCCTGTCCTTCCTCTTTTTTTTTTTTGTAGCTCTCCATGTTTATTTCCTCTTTTCCCTGGTGAAACTTTTCTGCAATAAATGTCTGCTCCAGTGTGACTAAGGGAAGAAATGTAGCCTTAATTTTTCAAACATGTTCTCTTGTTTGATGTGTTCCCCATAGTAACAAGATGCAAATGGAGAATGGTAAAAGGGTTTTAAGGTCAGCATCACAGTGAGTTTGATGCACAGAGAAAATCTGTTCAATGTGTATTTTAAAATGTGAAAAATTGCTGATTTGGAGCCAATGACTGATTAGCGTAAAATATTTCCTGGATAGACTCTGTATGGACATAAGGAGTGAGAAGGGTATACCATCTGGTCTTTTAGTTAGTATCCTCAACAGATTTGATAAAGTTCGTCACTGCTGGAATAATTAGCTTTTGTTTAAATAACTGGATGATGTCGTGGTTTTTTTTTTTTTAAATCAGCTGACAAATGTTAGGCTTGCTGCTTGGGACAATGCACCCTTTAGACATCTTTAGGTCTTTCAGTCTACCTAAAAAAGCCAAATGATATATCCCTTGATGGATATATCATTTGGAGTTTAAACACAGAAAACTGAGAGCAACAAAACCTTGTCGAAAGGTGGTAATGATATTGTTCTACTCTACACAGCAATTTATATGCATTCAAGTTGAATAGTGCAATTCCATAGTTGGATTTAAAAACGGATTAAAGGATTTATTGTCTAGGTGATTTTTGGTGTCTCACTGTTGGTTCTTGCATTCATACTATTACAGGAACTGCATAGTTCTGTTGGTTAGCAAATACCTAACTCTTTGCAGGACACTTTAGATTTAATGTGCTTTTTCTATATGCACTCTTAATACTCCATGTTTCTCAAAATTTTCTCTTGTATACTGCAGCTTTGAAGGACCTTTCCCTTTCATTTGTGTTCAACATAATCCTTTAAAAAGATTAGTAAAACATGATTCTCAAGGTGGATAAGAGTTGGAGGACTGTGGCGTGCTGTAGCGTGATGGTTCAACTACCACAGCAAAACACATGGAAGGTTATAGCTAATAGAACTGGACAGATGATGTCTATCTTTTGAGAGACATCTCAAAGCCTGACACTTTCTTTTCTGCCCTGGTTTCCTTTGGTAACAAAGGAGTTTGACTCTGTTTACCTGGTCTAATCTCATTGGGAGTCTTGAGCAAAGATCTTTCACATCTTGGGTCAGTGCTCCAACCGCTCATTTATTTTCTTTGTTTAAACCTATGTATTTTTTCATTATTTTAGTTGACTATTTTTTCTCCCATTAATAACTGTGTTATTTGTCTTTTGCTTAATACTGCTAAAGTTAAGGGGATATCTTAAGTTGAAAAGCTGTATAGCAGTAGAGTATTAATGGTGGTCAAGAGATTGTATTGAAGTATGTGACTTGTTAGCAATGTTGATTAAAAGGTTATGCCAGTCATCAGTAATAGTTTAAACCACTAGAGAAAGAGTATCCTCTAGAAATAGATTGCGAATAATGACATATATTCTTGCATGATTCTGGGGTTGCTAGCAAGCTTGCTAAGAAATGTCACATGTACAGCATAATCCTGAGTTTCGTACAGAATGTGGTAACTCGGATCAACCGCTTTCTTTGAAGCATTTGGTACTGTGTTGCCTGTGAGACTGCGTCATCTTAGAATAAAATGGTAGGAGGGTAGACTGACTTAAGATGGCTGTTTATGTAACTTATTCAAAATATTGAAAATTAAGACATTATGTATCTAATTTACTTTGTTTTTCAAAGCCAGTAAATTTCTTAGCATTCACTTTGTAGGACATTTATTCCCTTTAGCATGGAACTAATTGGGAGAGAAGTCCTGAGAACTTTTGTGTGTCACTGTGTAGCTCATTATCCCAAGATCTTGGAGTTGCTGATCTCACAAATAGTATTGATTAAATAGATTTACTAACTGCAGCAGTGTCTCTGTCCTAGTTTGTGCTCGATTCTGTCCTGGGACAGAATCTCTGTCCCCATGTCCACCCTTATGAGGAAATGAGAGGGCTATGAGTGTAGACAGTGAGTCTGGTCTTTTTTAATATTGTTTTCCTGCATTTCCCTCTCGAGCTCCACTGGCACTTTGTGTATTGTCATCTCAATTATGTCACAAGCTCCTCAGGCCAAAGATGTAGCTTCAAAGTATAGTAAACTCTTCTGTTGTGATATAAATAAAACATGATGTAGTAACATGGGAAAAGCAGCTGCTACTAAAACACCTGAGTTACTCATTACCTTCTATGAAAAGTGTTACAATTAAAAATTCTGTTTTGCTAAAGCGTGTATATGGCTCTGTTTCTACCTCCTCCACCCATTTTCTCCTGCGTGAAGAGAAAACAACATCCCCCCCTCCCCGCCTCCCGCCAGCCTGTACTAGACCCTTTGATCTGGAAGAAATAGCTGACTATTCTTTTTTATTTATTTGCTAAGCAAACCATACTTTGGTTCAGTTGTCACTCTACATAGGTTTTCCAGGTAAGGTTTATTTCACTCTCTCAAATGCATTTCCTTTGAACTCTGGTCTTTAATTTTAAGTACAGAATAAATCATTATTTTTAGATTCTGGCTCTGTAATGTGATGTCTTTGAATGGTTTTGGGTTTTTTAAGAAGTTTGATCTATACGCACTACTTTGCAGACTAGAGTTATTGATAACATCTAAACACTTCCTGTATTTTGTTTTTCTAGTTGTAATTATATCATGCTTGTGAATACCTGGTATATTTAGGAATGGTTGAATTATTTTATGAGCAAACTGTTTGAAACACATTAAAACTTAGAAAAATATTTTCATTTTCGGTTAAGAGGGAGTAAATATCTTGAATATATATTTTCTAGACATGATGGAAAAGAGAAGGATTCTACTTTTAACAGTGTTTGAAGAGGTAGTAGGTCAGAGGGAAGGCCACCTGTTCAGTCTGTATCACTTAGAGTGTGTCTTATGCTTCTGTCAAGTCTAATCAGTCAGCTCATCACTCAGGAACAATAAAATTGCCGTTTTGATCTTCACTAGCAGAACTTTGACTTTAGCAAAAGTGGATTGGTGTTCAGTGAGCTCTAAAAATGAGATGTGAGTGAGATAAGGCTGAACTGAGACTGACAGGTAAACTATTTGGTAATTAAACATTGGTGTAATTAAATGTCTTTTCTTTTATGTTCCCGAAGGCTTTAGGGGTTTGTCTGTTTTGTGTGTGTCTTTATCTTTTTTTTCTTTTTCTTCCTCACACAGCCCCCAAAGTCATCTACATTGGCTGGTCGTGTAGTTAACCTGCTGTCTTAGCTTCGCATTTTGAAGCGTAGCTATAGATATATTTCATTATTGTTAACAAAGGTTTTGAGGAACAGATGGACTTTTCATTGTTCTCTAAAGGTCAACAATTAAAGCCTTGGTAGGCCCCAAAGAGGAAGAAACACTGTATAGCTGAGAGCTTCAGATGAAAGTGCTTTGTTCTGTGCTTACAGCCCTAAAATCAGGGCTGGCTCATGCCAGGCCAATGCTTCTGTGAGATATGAGGAGCTGAAGATTGCAACGAGGCAATTCTTGAAATACCTAGAGTCGAATATGAAGTTGAAGGGAATACATTTTTCTTCATGTCCAAGGTGATGTGGATAAAATATAATAGGCTTAAGTTGCAGGTAGTAAAAGATAGGAAGAAAATACTTTCCTGTTAAAAGGATGGATGTGCTGGAAGATTTGTCTGTGAAGATGTGAAATTGCCTATATAGGGGACTTTTAAGAACAGTTCAAACTTGATTCAGAAAGATAGAGTGGGTGAATAAACTCTATGACCTTTCCAGCTGTTTTCCATTCCGATTGTCTGTAATTCTGTGAAGCTGCCTGTTGAGTGCCAGGCCCTGAATTCAGCACAGTTGAATGATCCCGTTCAGATGTCAGAATATGTTTACAGAGGTGTGACAATGTCCATATGAACAATAAAGCCTTACAGATTTGGAAGAGTAATCTTAGACTAATTCAAGTTTGAAGATACCTCAGGAGGTCATCTGATCCAGACTCCCACTCAAAGCAGGGTCAAAACTAAATTCATGTGGGTTTGCTCAAGCCTCTGTCAAGTGTAGGTCTGGGAAAAACCTCTAAGGATTCTTCAGTCTCCCTGGGCAACCAATACTTGACTGTCCTAATGGACAGAATTTTTCCTTATGCCAAATTGAGAAGTCTCTTGCTTTGTTTTACGACTGCTGCCTCTTGTTCTCCCAATGTGAACCTTAGTAAGGAGCTTGGGTTTATTGTCTTAGTAATGTTCTCTTCTATGTTGGAAGAGAGCAGGCAAGGCCTAAAAGCCAGGAAGATATTGAAGAGCTCTGTGCCTACGATCTGTTGGAAAGGGTGAGCCTCTTCTCCAGGTAAGTTCTGAATATGATAGAGCAGGTTCTTAGGGGACTGATAGTCATGTGGTGATGTTGAAGTTAGGAGGTAACGTGTCCTAAACATACACAGCGTGAAGTACTGGAGGCTTTTGTTTGTTTGCGTGGTTTCTGTATTCTTTCTGTTCTCAAGTTGACTCCTTCCTCTCATCCAACCTTCTCCTACCTGTCTTGAAGACTATTTCATGGTAGATGCAATATTGCTGCTGTTGAAGGCATTTGGAGTGCAGTTCAGTACGGGTAGCAAACTGCTTTCCTCTTC
>NW_010421646.1:8452-19475 GCF_000710305.1 Buceros rhinoceros silvestris | reverse complement strand
GCAGGAATACATCGTGGCAGTTGTCTTTTTCTTGTATTTCATCTGCCACGGTTTAAGCTCCCTTGTTCATTTGGCCAAGCTGACCAATGAGAATAATTAACCTCTGTCACTGTTTAATGTTTGTTTGCTTTTCAGATGTTCATGGGTTCCTCAGCCATCTCATAGAATAATCGTGTCTGTTTCCCTGTCCTGTGTTGTGACAGTTCATGTATTATACTTCCAGTTCTTCTGGTTCGTTCAAACAGTATCTTCTGTAAGTCAAAGAAATGCGTACAATAGTCAGTGGTTTATCACATGAAGCATGTGATAATCTTGTGAATACAACCCAAACCAACAGTCACTTATTTTGGAGCAGTTTTTTATGACTCTTTGGAAATTAATTATCATTTGTGCATTATCAGTTTTTGTCTTGTCTGAGAAATTGATTTTTTTTTTTTTAATTTGGTTTATTTCTTTGTGTTTTCATATAGTGTTTGTGGAGCACTGAGCAAAGCTAACATTCAACTGGATGTCTGCCTAGTATCTCTGTAAGAGATGTCTGTTTGAAGTTCAGTGTTTAAAACAGAGGAATATTGGAAGACTGAGGATACATCTGCATCTCTTGATGATATTTGCTCTTGATTTCTCCGATTGCAGCTAGGAAATTCTGACTTCCAAGTTTTATCAGCTATGTCAAGGAAATCTGAGTCAGCTGGACAACTGACTGCTTTTTACCTTTTTTGACTGTATTTTGTAACTCATGTGATCCTTTTTTCACCTTAATCTTAAAATTCTTTTGTGCAAGGCTATATGCCTAACCAAGGAATATACAGTGAGGCAGAACGTTTGTAATGGACTGCACTGTTTTAGTGACCATTGCTCTCCTGTTTTGCTCCTTCTGTGATACAGAGGGGGATGGTCACTCCAGCACAGCAATGTGTGTGAGAGGTTCTCTCCTCTGCTCAGAAGTTACATGAATTGGCATTGTGTTATTTTTCCATTTGTACAATAAGAAATAAGCTGTACGATCCTGACTGTTAACCCACTTTCTGTTCAAATTAGCAACAGTGCTAACTTCACATTGAGCACTGTTTGAATTTAGTGTTTTACTGCATTAAATGTTTTAGTGATAGTAACTGTATTTCAGATTTTAAGTTAGTAATCTTGTTTTTCTTGAGTCATTCTTGCTCTGTTTTGTAGAGCACAGGGTTTTGATTTGGTTCTTCCTCATCAGTTAATAATGATTTGGCCATTTAGTTGTCTCACACATCTTGAAGATCTGCCTCCAGCTTCTGAATCTGAGATCCTTCAGAATGGCTCTGGGGGTGCCATTCAGATATTCAAAACCAACCAGTTTAAGGCATGATTTTAAGTTGTGTTGTAACCCAGGTTTTCAGGTATTAATACATTCAGTACATTGTAAGACCTTTTCCCTCTAAGTCACTTCAAAGTGCAATATATAAATTAGATTGTTGAGGTTTATTTTCCATGTCTGTTTGTCTTTTGAAGCTGAAAGCTCTGTCTTTGGAGATCTTGAAAGTGGTTGAGAGAAACACAAGAAGGAAAACTGTTAGGCTAAACCAAAGACATGGATTTATCAATATGTGAGCATTAGGGTTGATTGATGTGAACGACACTGAGTAGATAACTTATAAGGTACTGCTTGGAGAAATAGCTGAAAGGTTTTTTGTTTCACTGATTCATTTTGCTTGGAAGAGACCTTCAAGATCATAAAGTTCAACTGTTAACCCAGCACTCAGGTGACCACTAAGCCATGTTTCCAAGCACCACATCTACGCATGCTTTAAATACCTCCAGAAATGGTGACTTCCCTGGGCAGCCTGTTCCCATGCTGTACAACCCTTTTGGTGAAGAAGAGGTCTCCCCTCGGCCTCCTTTTCTCCAGGCTAAACAACACTAGTTCTCTTAGCTGCTTCTCGTGGGACTTGTTATCTAGACCCTTCACCAGCTTCGTTGCTCTTCTCTGGACACGCTTCAGCACCTCAGAGTCTTCCTTGTAGTGAGAGGCCCAAAACTGGACACAGTACTCAAGGTGTGGCCTCACCAGTGCCAAGAACAGGGGCACAATCGCTTCCCTCCTCCTGTTGACCGCACTGTTTCTGAGACAAGCCAGGATGCTGTGGCCTGCTGGGAGGTGTCTCTCTCCACTGCAGCTATTACAAGTACTGGGAATTTTCTGGGTATAGTACTACCTGTGGAGGTAGATGATGTGAAATGCCCTATGTATACCAGTGTCCCCACTTCTGTGTGTCAGTGTGAGCAAATGTCCAGTTAGGGGATGCTGGCCATCTTGCTTCCAAAGTTGGAAATATGTGTGATTTCTTTTAGGTGTTTTTCTTCAGTACAGAGTTAAAGTGCAGTGTCTTGGACATCTGCTGCAGTTTATAGGGTTAACTCTAGTATTGGAGTATCAGTGATCCTATTTTCTGAGTATTTGCTCAGTATTTAACATGCGGGAGAGACTCCTGTTGCTTATTGATCTAGGTACAATTGGAGCACAAAGGTAGGGGATATATTCACTTTGGAAAGAGCTGAGAAGTTTTGTTCTCAAAGGAAATGGAATTTCGAAGCTCTTCGCTTCTTACGCCACAGCTGGATAGGACTGACAAGAGGATGTAGAGCCAGGAACTTTCCAGTTTTATTGTGAATTCTGAAAGGTTCAAGGACAGCCAGAGCTTTTTTCCTTTCTTCTAATACACAGATCTTTCTGGATATCCTTATTATATGCCATTACATACTGGACTTGTTCAGTTCAGTGTACTTGTGACTGTAAAAATCACAGGAGAACTACAGGTTATACAAGTACTTCTCTTATGTGAGGTTGTAGGGTTTTGTTTTTTAAAACAGAAAAATGTTTGGTCAGGTTTTTCCCACTTGTTTAAGTCCTGGTCTAGTTTTACTTTAAATTTTCAGCTAAGGGAGGTGACAAAGGACTTAAAATATCAGACTTTATTATTTCTTTTAAAAAGCTGTGGTTCCAGCAAGAATTGCTAGAGGTGCTGAAGCTCATGGTTCCTGTTGTAATAGCAAGTTTTCGGTGGAATGTCACTGCTGTACTAATTTCCAGCTGCTGAGACTGTTGGTCCATTTTTGCTGCCTTTGCAGGACCCCTCTGCCAACACTGCTGCTGTAATTTAGGGATCAGCAACCTAAATGTGCTGCTTTGCAATGGCTGCCTGGGAACACAGAGCTGAAGTCTTGTTACTCTGAACTGAAATCTCTTTGTGATACCTCCAGATTAGGATGATGATGGGTACTATAGAAAAAGGCACAAGAGATGGTGTACATTTTTGATCCATTCTGACACTGATAAGATTATTTGACATATTGTAAAACAGCAGTAAACTGGGTTTGATTGAGAATCCAATTATGTGTTTAGTTAAACGTGATTGTATGTGAAGTGCAATCAGTCATGACCTCAGACTTCTAGAGGCAAGGGAAATCCTCTCCTTTCATTAGTTTCAGGTAATCCCACTCCCTGCCCTGAATCTGTCACTCACTTGCAGTTTCAGTTTGTCTTGCTGACATTCTTCAGGCACTGGTTCTTAATTCAGTCATCTAGAAATGGTTAACTCTCCTAAGTATAGCTGGGAAATAAGCTGTTTGTAGTTTCCTATAGGCCCTGCTACTTATTCATGTGATGAGGCTTACATAAGGGCTGGGTTGCAGTTGCACTTCATCTGATGACAGAGTTCTGCATTTCTGTGTAAACAGAAGTCAAGTGATAAGACATTGCAAGCAAAGTCTATAGTTGAAACCAGGGAGAAAAATTTTTCTGGGAGGACCTTAAGGTGGTCCTCCAAATGTTGTTTGTAATGATAAAGGAAATTATTTTAAGTGGAGAGGAGGTTGACCAAAACACTAGAGTTTTGTTATTGCTGCATGATTTCTTTTTTGGTCTTAAGAGGTTTACTTTGAAAGCATTATCAGTACCTGGTTGAAGCTGAGTGCAGCGATGGGGTGGAAGTCATGTGTGAATATAGGTGTGGGAGGGAGGCAGCAGCCTGATTCATAGCAGTTGGCGATGCAGAGTTTGTATTGCGTTGACATACAGTCTTCTGACCTCTTGGTGCTGGTGAGGAAACAGTTCGGAACAGCTTTACAGTTATGGATAATTATATAGATATATCTGTAGCTTTTAATAAATGTGTGATCCTTTATGTAAGACCCTCCCTGCCATCTAGGCACTGGCACTATGCCATTACCGCATTATTTTGTGTGAACTCCCAGTTTTCCATTTCCCAGCAAAGTTTCTTGTTAGCTTAGGTACAGATCCTGGAAAGCCTTACGTGCACCTCCCTTTGTGTACTGTCCTGTTAAGTCTCATTTAAGCCAAAGGAACTTTTGCCTTGTCTGATCTGAAGTGCTCAGAGGAATCAAGTATTTGGTCACAGGTTTTTGTGGCAGGAACGTAGCCATCTCAGTTGGTTTTACTGTAGTCCTGGTATGTGTGTTTAAAAAAAAAAAAAAAAATTGCTGTAAGCTTAAATTCCCAAGGTAACTTGAAACAGTAATTTTACATAAGAATACTTGATTTGAAAGCATCTGTGCTACCTCCAGTGCATGAGGGACTATGAGCTCCTAAGCAGAAAAAACATAAGTGAGTTGCATTGATGGTTTCTGTGAGCATCTGGGAAATGCCTGATTTAAAGTATTACGTGCCAAAAAGAGCTGATTTAATTCAGTCAAGACAAAGAAATGGATTTTGACCCTGAAGAAGCTTATCAGGACAGACTTTTCTTTCTGTCCCCAAGGAGCTGCAGCCAAGCGTTCAGCAGACAGAAATGATCCCAGGATCAGGTGTTGGCACTTTGTGAGCTGGAGCTCAGGCAGGCTGGCAGAGCAGTGCCCAGGCTAGCAGTTGTGCACAGAAGAGAAGGAATATTCCAGATATGGAGGCAGAGCCTACCATCCTCCCATGTGGGCAATGTAAAATGGAGAGAACTGCGTTTACTTTGTGTAAACTACTGTGCTACATGACCTTTTTTTTTTGAAGTGTTTTTGTGTAAGTAGTTTTGGAATTTTGGTTGGATTTGTAATCTAATCAGGGAACCTGAGCTCTAATGAAAAATTAAGCCTACAGCTAGTGAGTGAGGCAGAAAGTTCTTGGCCTCACTGTTATGCCAGCATAGATATTAGTTGTTCAGAGCAGATACAAGTAGCATGGAAGTAGCTAGTTCTTTCAGGATTTCAGTCACAGTGTGTATGTCATGAGTTAACTTTGAAGCTGACTTGTGAACTTGTCAGTTTACATTGCAGTGCATTACCAGTGTGCATTACCAGTGTGTCCTGGAGCTAAAACCTTGCTGAAACGGTCTTACCAGTATTATTTTTTATTAGTGGTAATTCCAGACTGTAGGCTTGCTGGTGCAGTGAGGTCTGCATGCTAGTAGCAATTAAACTGTTTCCACAATGATTTTCACACTGAATTTGCTCAGCCTAGCTAACAAGAACTTCCTCTCTGCTTGGAGTGGAAGCTGAACTGTTAGAAAATCAGGCAACCCTTTCTATTTTATATGTTTTCAGAAGTCCAGAATATGAAATTAACCCATACTTTCCTGTTGAGTTAGGAGAGCACCCTCCTTCACTTTGTTAGGTTAAAATCTGCAGTGATGTGTTTGATATTATAGTCAATAAGTTACTTGGATAGTCTTAACTGTTAATGTAGAATTAGTAGAAGAAATATTGAAGCATCATGTCTTTTAACTTTAGTCACATGATAAGCATCAGTCGATCAGTTTTTGAATGTTTACTTTGACTTAAGCCATGCTGTAATATGTTTCTCCATCTTTACATAGATGATGTTCTTCTCTACTGGCAGTGGGGAAATTTAATACCCTGGGCAATGTAGAAGCTGTAGAAGCAAAAGGCTGCAGCCCTTTGACCAATGTAGTTATCTTTGTCCAGTTCAAACAAATAAGAAGTTGAAATATTCCAATTATTCATATATTTAGCAAAATATGAAAATATTTAGAATAAGTTTCTGGTTCATCATCCAGAAAGTTATTTTCTATGCAGTATTCACATGTAGACACATGGCTTCATTTTAATCAATTCCCAATTTTCTGCCAGAACTGTTTTGTTAAAAAAAAGCTTCTGATCATGTTGGTTTCTGGCCTTTCTTCAGGCTAATACATCTGAGTGTGTGCAAGTGTTTTCTTCTGTGAGAGCTAAAGATGTATAAAGGAAGAGAAGTGAATTTGTCTGAGAACCTACTACTCTGCACTTACGTAGTCCCATGTATGTATTGTCTTGTAAGTCCTTCTGCAGTGATTATCTCATGCTAGAGAAAAGCTCAGGATGTGAAATGGTGGCAGCTCAACCCTTGGTGCAGATGTTGCTGCAGTGGACAGATTTCTTCTTGCTAGCCTTGGGATGTGGAGTTGTGTGTGGAAACTGGCTTTCTTGTGAAGTTCCGGTTTCCAGTGGTGGTTTTGCATAGATGATGTTGAGCAAGGCCCTGGTAGTCTTTATAGCAGCACCAACTGCTGACTTGTTTCACTAGTCAGCTGTGACCAGTCCCTTTCTTCTCACTTCTTGTTATTTAAGATCCAATTATTTCAAGTTTTCATTGGTATTTCCATATAAATGCTAAAGATTCTCTCATTAGTAAAAATAATTTCTTTTTTTTTCCCTCTGTTCCCTCTCCACCACATCTGAAAATCAGCCGGCAGTTACTGATCAAAAGATTATGGCGTGTAGTTAATCCAAGTTTTGCAGCCGGTTGAAACTTCATGGGGAGTGTTGTTAGAATCAGTATCCAAGCGGCTTGCAAACACCTCAGCTGTTGGGGATTGGCGAATGGGAAGGGGTGGGATGGGGGGAGCTCTCGGGACTGTCAGTTTGTATTTGCCTGACATGCTTGTTGCTTCCAACGAAAGAGCATCCAGCTTCATACCGAGCAATCAGTTTGGAGAGTGACTCAGAGCGGAAAAATGCTACCTACTGAATTTCTAGCATAGTTTTCCTGAATTACCCTGACTTAAAATTTTTAGAGGCCTGCTTTTAAAGCATCATCCAAAGCCAGCAAAGTAGTGAGTTGGCCAAGTTTTCCTGGAGTAGCTGAATACAGTGTTTTTACATATGAAGGATGGAAGAATTCAGCTCTTTTTTTGATGCTGTTGCTACTAATGTGGATGTTTTTGCAGCCTCACAGATAGGGTGAATATACATGAAGGAAAGAATTAAAACTGGGGATTGACATTCAGATATATAAAAATGTGTACCTGAACCAGAAGGATGGAAGAAGGTGGATAATATTGTTCCTTTCCGTTTTGCAAGTTTTGAAACAGATAGTACTAAATAAAGCAAGTGGGTGATTTCTCCCCCCCCTTACTGCACAGTTAGGATTTACCAGCTCAGAGCTTTCATTTCAGTCACTGCTTGAACAGTCTATCTTCTGTTTTGAAACAGAGCAACTTGTGTTCATTAGAAACAGTCAACAATAAATATGAAGAAATATTCGGCAGTTTGCTTTGGAACTTGGTGGATCGGGTGTTTTGGATACAAGGAGTGGCGGGAAAGTTGTACAGTGGTTTTTGTTCCAAGAATGTTGCAC
Source organism: Buceros rhinoceros silvestris (assembly GCF_000710305.1). Taxonomy (NCBI): domain Eukaryota; kingdom Metazoa; phylum Chordata; class Aves; order Bucerotiformes; family Bucerotidae; genus Buceros; species Buceros rhinoceros. Next base: position 11,917 of record NW_010421646.1, on the reverse strand, counting down.
TGCAAATTAACAGTAAAGGGACTATTCAGAGCAGATTCTTGAAACACTGTTGTTAGTTGTCTTGTCCCGTGTGAAGTGTCTGGTCGTTATTTTAGTTGTGTTAGCTAAGCAGTCATTTTAGTAATGACTAATGACAACTGGTAATTTTCTTTTAACTGACTTGATCCTCCTTTTATTATTTAATTGTATTTAACTTGAAGTAGCTTGTAGCTTTAGCTATAATGAATATGATGATAACTTTGTACTGGTTTTGAGTTAGAGGAAGTTGGTGAAACATAGTTCTTGTACCTGTGGCTTATTGTAAAGCTGGTTGTAAAGCAACCAGCTGCCCTAGTCTTGAGAATATATAACTGGGAAGACAAATTCTCTGTATGGAGGTGAAAGAAATGAAACCATACTTCAGAGCTACAGTAGTCTTGACATGAACATGTAGTACTTTCTGGACTGTAACTCTAAGAGCTGGGAGAATAAGTGTAGGTGGGTGTGTGGGTGTCTGTGAAAAGAGAAAGGAAATCTGGGTAAAGGAGGCAATAATTAAGAATTCTCTCTTGTTGCAGACATAGGAAACCCTTTTAGCTGTGTTTAAGAATAATGGAGCACCTCTTCAAAACATCCTAATCTGTAAAAAGGAGAGGATTTCTAGAGTAGACATATGTTTAACTGTTATGAGGAGTTAACTTGGAATGTGAGGAAATTCCAGAATTGTATGTACTTATTCTTAACATGCTTAACTTAATTGCATTAAAAAATTTTCATTTAAGGTTATTCCTTTGTCTTCACAGGTAAAAAAGATTATTTTTTTGGGGTGTGTCTGGGGTGTGTGTCTGTAGAAATAGCATCATTGCTCTGCAAGTTGGAGTGTCTAGCTTTTGAGCCAGAAGGCCACTGTCAATTCTGCGTCTTTAATTGTTGGTGTTATTAGTTCATTCATCAGTGTATTGTGATGCTATGGACAATATTTTTTTGAAATCAGTCTTACAAAACTGTTGTTTTTTAGTGAAGGTTTAATCTAGTAATTTTACAGGACTTAAAAGTGTGCTTCAAAGAGTGGACACCATCACACCATCCACACTTATGTTGTACTTTTTATGGACTTGATGTGTTTTGGATGTTTAGGCTGATTGGGTCTTGGCTTATAAGTTGTATCTGAATTACCTCAAAATGCCTGAGCTCTAAGTGTGACTGAGTTTGTTTGCAGGTACTCAGAATGTGGTTTTGTGTGATGTGGGTGTGTGGTGGTTTTCATTTCCTTTGAAATTCCTCCCTTTTTCACCTTACACCTGAAATCTTATTCTGTAGCTTGGTAAAGCAGCAGTGACTACTGTACTTTGGGGGGTTGGATAGCCTGTATTCACCACATTACTTTTGACAGTACTGTATTATCTCAACTGAATTCTGGCATTCAGGTTTCTGGAAATTGTCTCCAATACTGGCAGCACTTGTTATCATGACTCATGACTCGGCTGCTTGTTCAACAAGCTTTCCTGAAACTCTCTTTTAAGTTTTTTCAACTTACATTACATGTAATGACATTAGTTTAGCAGGTTTAACCTCTGTCAGCTGCTATTACCATAAATTTTTCATAATAGTAATCTTTACTAGTCTGCAGTGTTGTCAGCAATTGATGTAAAACACCACCAATGAAATAAAGATGGGGTTTCATACTTCTATGCATGAGCTTATGAGTCACAAAAGCTAAAACATATTTTTCCATAGAAACCTTAAAATTATGTGAAGTCCACTCGTGAAAGAGACAGATTTAATGTGCAGTTTAAGGCAATCCTTTTGCCCTTGATTTGGTTTTTGAATGTCGTGCTTGGTACATAAATATATCCAGAGTACAGCGTCAAATTGCAGGCTTCTAGCTGGTTGAACCCTCTGGGAAACTGCAGTTTTGGTGTCATAGAACAGTCATCCAAACCAAGAGCCACAGATGGCTCAGCTTCCTTGTGGTATATTTTTGGGGTGCTCATTTCCCTTGTTCCTGCATTTCCTATATTGGTGCTGAAGACATTCCTTTGATTTCTGACAGGCCTTTTGGAGATGTTAAGTTTTGCAGACCAGCTGGGGAAGGGACCTGCCCTTCATGCCTGAACCAGGTGTTTGAGATGTCTCCACTGTCCTGCTGACTGTGGACGGATGTCTGGAAGTGTAAGCAGACTAGCAAGCTGAGAGCCTACATACGATTTTCTAAAAGACTAGAACCTACCACTCAAAAACTGGAATGAGATAGCACCTTCTGGAGTTCTGTTTTGCTCTTTTTAAAAAGGTGAAAAAGAATCCCAGGGACTATATATTCAGGATGAGTAGCCTGTGAGTGACTCAAGTGTGTCAGGGTATGTCCTTATATTTGGTGCAGTGTGATGTCTAGACATTGAGCTCATGCTGACCATGCTAGTAGTAGAGCTAAGCACTGGGTTCCACTCTGCAGAGATAATCACTTACACTTCTTACTCTCTGAAATTACTTGTTCATGTTCCCTGATAAGAAGAGGCACCCTCTCTAGGCTAGTTAGCTACATGGAGATCACGTGTCTGTAGTTCCTTTCAGCTCTGAGATATGTTTGACCTGTAATTGCTGAGATCAAGGTCTCTATTCTGCAACTTCATTGCATGATACAGATATAGCTGCATTCCTGTGTGGTATGAAATTAGTTTTGAACTTTAATTTTAGGAAAGTCTAACTCTTTATTGGTAGTAAACCATACATACTTCAGGACTTAATTAAACTTTGCTGCCTTTGCTTAGATATCATTTTCTCTATTGTAGTGGGTTTTTTTCTAGCTTTCTGAGTGTGTTGGAACATGTAACACTAAATGTTCACACAAACCAAGGCAAATAGCCTAGTAGAACCATTTGGAAAAGATGTTTGCTTTAGAAATGTCATTTTCAATATCAGTTCTAATCAAATTGCAGTTGGATTTGGAGACGTTCCAGTTCTGTGCTTGGCAGGCACATGGAAGCTTATGGTAGTGCTGCTTTTCCGTTGCAGCTGACCTTGTCTTGAACTAGAAATAATCAAGGCCTGTACAAATCCTGCAACAGTCTCCCCTTCTCTCTCACAAAAGTCAAATTGTTCTTCAAAGCTGTGGATTTCTTTACCCGCTGGAGAGTACCTTAGTCCTCAAGAAATCACAAGAAGGAGGTTTGGATGAAAGCATTTGTTCATGTTATAAGGAAAGATGTTGGGGGTCTACTAGATCTACTGGAGGGTCTTTTAGTCCTTCTCTGGCAGGTGAGGTGGGGAAGGGAGCATGTGGGCAGGGGGAGTTCTGTGTGAGGGCGAGCTTGGTCCTTTCCCCTCCCTGTGTTTTCTTTTCCTGGCAAAAGCAGAGGACTATGCGCATCAGTGTGGGGATGCCATCTGTATTGTACCGCCTGCTAGCCTGTTCCAGAATGGCAGAAGAATTAATCTGAAATCATACTGCTAAACTGTTTTCTGGCTAGCCGTAGCGGCTGCCCCGAG
>NW_010421646.1:0-8399 GCF_000710305.1 Buceros rhinoceros silvestris | reverse complement strand
CACTGCGAATCTGTTTTGTGTTTAGCCGTAGCGGCTGCCCAGAGATGCAGCTATTGTACAGCGCTTCAGGAACCAAGTGAAAGCAGCAGCCTGTGAAACCGCCTCAGCCTGGCACTGCAAACGTAATCCCCAGCATGAGCAGTTAATGGATAGATGAGGTGATCAGACGCAAGCTGCTGAAAAGGGTAATTGTTTTATGAAATTAAATTTGTGTTTAAAAAAATTAGCTGAAGAGGTAGAGGTTCAGTGTAGAGGAGGATATCTGGACAAATCTAGTTATGGCAGTGGTATATTTCCTCAATTTAATTCCAGTTTTCCATTTGGCTGCCTTCGCGTTACATGCAAACTGGAAATGATAGTCTGCAGCACTGAAACAATATTCTGTGTGTATTTTTGAGTAGGAATTTTTTTTTTGTTGGTAGTAAAATAAGTTAGCCATTGCAAATTTCGTGTCTGAGAGCCCATCTGGTAATTTAGTGGCTGATTTTTGCTGGTTGTTTTAAGCTAAGGACTTAATGGTCAGCTTTAATGGCTACACATGGATGCTGATATCTTTTTATCAGTATCTTAACAGGACTTTGGAGTAAGATCTGGACTGCACAGATCCCACTCTAGCTTGTGTCACAGTCCTTAATACATTTTTATGTCCAAGAACTATCTGGGAAGTTTTATTCTCTGGTATTGCCAAATTTGCATCGAAATATCTTCTTGATGTGCCTGAAAGTTTGCTGTTACACATGCAAAACATCTGCTTTGCTTGTGCTTGCACAGGGAGCTGGTGTAAGTTTAGTCTGAGTAATGCCTGGACTCTGGGTAGCTTCTGTGGGCCCTGGGCACACACAACACCTGCTGGCAGCGCTGAGCTCAGTCTAGACTATGGCAGCCATGGCAACTACGGAGAAACACTGACGGGAGCCATGCCCGCATCTTACGTAAGAGCTATTGAATTACAGTTGCGGCAAGCTGGTGCTCATTGCCCTGGCTGGGCTGTGCCCCTGCCTCTTGCAGGCGAAGCAGGTCTGCAGGGTGGGAGCTGACCCATGGCAGGGGGAAAGTCCTGGCAGTGTTCTGGGTGGCCAGTTGCCACAGCTTGGCTGCTGAGCAGTGTCTCGTGTAACTACTGTAATTCACACATCTGTAATTGCATGTCCTTTTTACATCTTAATACCAGTGATTGGATATCATTAATATGAAATCGTGCCACTAACTGGTACCACCGAACACTAATGACTAAGGTATCCAGAAGCCAAGTCGTTCTGCAGAAACGGTGACACACTGTTACAAAGATACTCTGAATTCATCTCATGATCGTTGGCTTTCTTTATAAAGATCACTTACTCCATATTTCATTCAATTGTTCAAGTACTTTATGAAAGCTTTTTTTTCTGCCACTGTAGGCACTCGAAAGAAATGGATTCCACCCTGAAGGCTGTCAAGGTCTACTGATAGTACAGTCTATTTATGGCTTGGTCAGAGACAACTACCTAGCTGGCACTTAAAAAGAAAAGTAGAAGACAAATGACCTGGACTTTACCTGCAGCTTACCATAACAGTGTAGAGGGGTATTTTGATGCTAACCTTGAGAAGAAGTGCCATATTGTATTATTTGTAGGCATTTGGTTTGAATTTATTTTGTATTTTGTGTCATTCTGAAGTGGAGTTATAAAAAAATCCTAGTGATAGTTCTTCAAAAGGAGTTGTGCTGGAAGGTTAGGTATTGACTTGTAGTACTTTTACACTTACTGTGAGCTATGGATATGTGCATGTGTTCCTGAAGTTGCTAAAGGGAAACTTCATAACCGCATACTAAAGTTGTTCTCAGACTTTTCACACTTGATTTGCTGGCCACTAGAAGCCTCTCTAGAAATGTTGAGAAGGAGATTACAGAACTATATCTGTACTGAAGGTGCTGAATAGTAACTCGCCAAATATAAGCATTTTTAAGCTGCCATTGTTGTTCAGCACCACAGACTGTGGCGCCACAGGCGGTGGAGGTGCAGGGGCCATTGTGCTGAGGTGTGTTGGCAACAGAACAGAAACTCTTACTGGGCGATGCGAGCAGGAAGGTTTGTTCCTGCACCCTTATTGCTGTGTTAACAAGACCTGTGCCAGCCTCCTTTGTACTCTTAAGCTTCATTGAAAGGTTAAGAGTTAATATACCGATTGGGTAATTCAAATGAACGCATTCAGAGGCTGTAGTTGTGATCTCAGTTGGAGGTGCAGGTAATCATAGAAGCAAGCAAGCTTGCAATTTTTGCCAGCACGTGTACTGAAAAGTTCATGCAAGCAGAAGTATTAGGTGTCTGTGGGATTAAATCTGTTTAGCCGTCTTTAATCCCTCCTTGTTGTGAAGGAGTATGTTTAATGGGAGTGGTTTAATGAGTGTAAATGTAGTAGAATAGAAGAAAGGAAAGGGAATTCTGATGCCAAAGCAATGACAGTAAGCTGTTTTCTTTCTGGTTTTGGAGAGCTTTTGTTTGTTTCCCAGTTTATATTGTTTGCTACACTTCATTAAATGTTTTATTAGGTGTTCTTGGATTTAATGTTTCACGTACCCACATGTGAAACTTAATTGTGCAAAATTTGATAGGCCTAGTGTGGTAAGAGAGGAGTATTGGAGAGCCTTGGGTTTACAGGTTAACTTATTTCCTGCTCAGTACTGCATGTGGTTTGACTGATATTTGAATTTATGCTTTTCTAAGCGAGGAGAAAACTGTCCTTCCCCCACAGCAGGGTTTTTAATGAAAAAAAACCAAACTTCATTGTCATCTTTTCTTCTTTCCAACACACAGCTTCTGGCTAGTTATTGCTGTCTGAAAGGTATGAGATTTTTCTTTTCCCCCTTTCTGTAAAACAAGAAGAATTTGATGGTTTGCCCTTTCAGGGCAAAGTTCACTCTTAAAAGTTCTTGTTTGCTTTTGTTATTCTGTACAGATGCTGAGAAGGTATATGGTAAATATGAGAATGGGCTTTTCTTAGAGTAATACTTGCAATACTTCACGTGGAGGTGCAAATTAAATTCACTGGTCTCATTTTCTTTGGTATATGAAATGTGATTAAGGAAGAGCTTGGTCATAGATGGGTGGAGATTTCTTGGGGAAAAACTAGGTAATGGGGAGGTTCTTAAATGAACAGGCACAGAGAAAATTGTTCTGAAAGGAGATGTATATGTGTATGCATGTGTATCTGTCTATATCCTTGTATATCCATATATATCTAAAAATATATTAAATTCGTTGGGATGATTTTCCACCCCTAGAAATAAACTAAGATAGGATGCTTTTCAAAGGTTTATTATGATAACACCTAGTTTAAGCAGGAGTCAATTCTGGGAAGTTTCTTGCATAACACTGGTTGTTGACCTGATGATTGCTGTGGTCCCTGAACTGTATTATCTGAGTCTGTTCTAGCTGACAGTATTTTTAGCAGAGACATTGTGCACCTATTCTTCTGAGAGATTAGTTCCAGTACAATGCAGTGCATTGCTGAGCCACCACTGGCTATTTTAGCCATCCCTAATTAGACAGCTTGTCCCAGAGGGCTGAGGCAGAATAGATTTAGGGGATTAAATTTTGTGTGTGTGGCCTGGAGGCTCTGCAAAGTACATGTAAACAAGAATTGGGTGTGTTCATGCTTTAGAGAGGAGAAGAGGGAACTGTGCAAGGCAAAATGTTGCTTGGGAAGTTGCCACATCTAAGGACATGTGATTGGAAATAGGTAGAAGACAGTTGATTGTATACAATTAAGGGAGTGGCCTGGAAAACAGGTGAGATGGGGTGATGTAGAAGACAAAATGGGTGAAGTAAAATTTGTCCTGGAGAAAAATGTCAGTGGCACACTGCCAGGCTGGGAACTGGGCAAGGAGAGATGACCAAAATGAACGGTTTCGCATTTTAAAGCATGGGCGCTGCCTGCTTTGCTGACAGAAGTGACCACATTAACATGAGAGTGGGATTGGCTGTAAGGAGAAGGAAAAAAAAATCTCTTTCCCAACTGATGTGTGGGGTTGAGGAGGAAACGTTCCTATAGACAGTGCTGGAGCAGAATCTGACTTTCATGAGGACTATTACTTGCTGGACCGCGCATTCAGTGCAAATAGGAAGACTTTGAGAGCCATGACATTCAGATATTCTACTCACAGGGTTCATAAGTGTCCAGAAATCAGATTGAATGTGAAGCATTTGTTGCTTGCTTGTTAAGGTCATCAGATAAGCTAGGTGCTAAATTTACCAAGAGAGCAGCATAGCTTTCAGAGCATGAAGTATCCCTTGAGCAGACCTCAGGTTGGGTGATGAAGAACTCTTGTCTGCACATCCTTTTTGGGGAAGTTCTCTTTCAAACCTGCTGCAGCTGTGATCTCTCGCTGGCTGCTACCTCCCATCTCCATGGCAGGGTCGAACACCCTGTAAGGGCAATTACAAAATGAGAAGGGAGTCTATCTTTGGGGAGAAGCTTTCCTGATATGTTGAATCTTGCTGTGTTTTTCCCTTGTGCTGCATGTTGTGTTGGTGAAATGCTACTTTTTCTCTTAGTGCTGCCTTCAGATTGAGTGGTAAATCAGGGAGGAAGGACACCATCATCACTGCTGGGTCTCTGGATGTTGTTACTACCCAGGGGAAGTGATTGAACTGGTAACAAGCTGCTAGTAGAGACAATTTTCCATCAGCTCAGCAGGTCTCTGGAATGGTGCCTTGCTGTGGCCTGGTAGTGGTAACACCTAAAGCACTTGAAGCTTGCTGTTTTGCTGGGTTTTATAGCAGCAGAGAGCATGGGGATGCTGTCTGGCTGCCAGGCAGGGAGCTTGCTGTGAGGATTCTCGTGGGAAGTCTCCACAGGCTGACATCGAAACTACCCACTTTAAAGCCCTGTCATCACTGTAATAATTATCATGCAAATCATCTCGATATCTTAGGCATGCTGTTCCTCTTTGTGGCTACTCTGAGCCTTAACTTAATAGTAGAAAGGAGAAAAGTATTCAGCATCTGTCATCATGATTGCATCAGTCCCTCAGCATAGAAAATTAATGTTGAACCTTTTTTTTTCAAAAGATAGAATGAAAATATATGAAGAAATCTTTTTAAAAGTGTTAACCTTCATTCTATAAGTTAGTGCTAAAAGTCTTCTAGAACTGGGTGGGTGGGGGAAGTTGGATTTTTGGGATGCACAGAAGGTTACTTTATGTTGAAAATGTGTTTTCCATGTTGATTTTTAGAAAAGGTCTTTCTAGCCTTTCTTGTAGTAGAAAACAACGTACTACCTCAGGAGCTTTAGAAACCCTCAGAGGTCATGCTTGTAAGAACAATTGATTGTCTTTGCTGTCTGCACTGGATTAGTGAGAGAGTGAGTACTTAGTCTGAAAAAGCTTGCCCTTTGACTGACTTAACAGCATTAAAATAAGATGGTAGAATAACCTATTGAGTTGTCATTTTCTAAATATGAAGTTATCAACAGTATGCTACAATCTCTTGTTTGCTCAACTTGCCAGTTGTGTGGAATGCTTTTAGGAAAGGCATATGATAAATTTCTTTGACTTTCTCTACCTAGAAATAAAAGCTATCTTATTACAAAAAATCTTCATTAATTTAGAAGAAAGTAACTTTATTATTAGCTCCTGTACATATTTGTCAGGTTTTGGTTTAGTGGACACAGGTGCTAGTAGATCAAGTTGTTAGTGAAGGAGCTATGTAAATACTGCATTATTTTTGTCATTCTTAATTTAAGGGGGAGAAACTTACGTTACTAGAGAGAAAATCTTTGACCTGTATTGGACATTCAGTGTCCTTAAATGTAAATACTATTTGTAGAATATTTATGCCCATTTTACTCATCACATAGTCTTTCTTTAATGATATTTCTCAAAGGTTTGCTTAATTTCTACTGCATACTGGAGAGCATGCTAACAAGGGAGCTACTGCCTCATCATTGTTGAACTTTCCAAAGGATTAAATGTGCAGAATAACCATATAAACTATGGTTATTATCTAGTGTCACACAGTGGGATATAGTGAAACCTTCAGAGTAATACTGAAAAATACTTCTGACAGTGATGAACATCCCTGGTGAAAAATTTGTAATCCACAATAAAAATATCCGTCATGCTCTGCATGATTTGTGTTCAGGATATTCTAACTTCAACTAAAATATATGTTTGATACAATTTGAATTAGTCTGCAGCAGTCCACTTGGAGTTGTTGGAGACTACTCTCTGCATCAGCAAGCATTGGCATGGTTGCAGTAGATCAGTAGGTAGCTTTGGCCCCTTATGTTTCCATTAGTTTTTGGAACAAGTTTTTTATGTTTGGAAAGGAGCATTTTGGCTTAGTTTCTTCTGAAAGGGGTATAATTTGTGCACACTGAAGCTGCTCTGTGATCCAAACCAGCATATGCTAACTGAAGATGTCAGGCGAGTTTGCTTCAAGACAGCACAGCTCCTCCAAACCAAACAGTAACATAGACATGGCCCTTAAAGCATGGAATATGAATATGTGCCTTTAGAGTATACTCTGCGTATACAGATCTTCAACTTCGACATTGTGTAACTGAAAGTAGCCACATCGAGGTAAGTAGAAGTACTTGAAGTTTGATGTAAATGGATAATCTGTATTAAATATTCCATGAGGTTTTTTGTATGTGGCTGTACTGCTGATGTTTTATCACCCTTATATATAGCCTTGTTTGTCCCCTGTCTGAAGCTGCACACTACTTTTTAATTTGGTGCTGCTTTGAGAATTTGGAAACACTTAAAAGTAATTATGTAAACAAATTATTACTTAATTACAGCTAGCATAACATGTTATGTTGGTCAGAGTTTTTCTTCCTGATAGTTAAACATTAAACCAATTGAGTCGCAAACTTCCACAATCTTCTTTAGTCACGGAGACAGTACACGAATTCAATTCTGTCAAGATGGTGACAGTATTAAGAATGCAGAGGAATTAATTAAAGGAGAGACTATAAGAAGTCTGAGATTGCTGTGTTCTGCAAAGTACTTTGTCAAGAACTGAACAAATGGAGTAAAACCTGGAATTTGTCCCAGTGGGGAAATAAGTTGTTTTCTCTCCTATTTTTTTTTTTTTTTTTCCTCCTCTCTGAAGGTATGCTGCTTCACTGAAACCAAATATATCACAAAAGTGTTCTGGCTATGACAAAGTCCCTTTCCTGTCAAAGGAAAAGAAATGAGAGCTGCCTTCTTGCTCTGTGCTGAGGAGGCTTTCATTTCAAATAATAAGTAGACTTTGGGGGTCATTACTACTTAAACTAGCTTGCATTTTTTTCATATTTCTGTTAAAAAAAAAAAATCCATTTTTACACTGAAGGTATAAAGAAATTTTATTAAACTGGAAAGCTTAATTTCAAACTCTGAAACAGATCATGCAAGTAAATCTGGTAATGTGTGACATACAGAAACATTCAGATTTTCAGGCAGTTCATCCTGAAGTTGGTAGGTGAAGCTTCAGGGAAGAGAACGTCATTTGCATGAAGAGTTGTTTGAGTGGGGTTCTGACACAGTCAATACTGTGGCTCAGACAGCTTGAAGCTTCTTGGCTTGATGAAAAATTCTGATTTTTTCAATCAGTAAGGAAATATTTTCAGATCTCTTATTTACAGTGTTTTTATGCTCCTTTTTCTGATGATGAGAATTTCTGAGAGTTCTTTTTTGTCTCTTCCAAAACAGAATTAGACCACAGCTAGCCAAAGAGAAGATCGAAGGATGCCATATTTGTACATCTGTCACACCTGGTGAACCTCAAGTGTTCTTGGGAAAAGATAAGGCCTTCACTTTTGATTATGTCTTTAACATTGACTCGCAGCAAGAAGAGATCTACATACAGTGTATAGAAAAACTGATTGAAGGTTGCTTTGAAGGCTATAATGCCACTGTCTTTGCTTATGGCCAGGTAAACTTTACAATTTCATTTTGCAGTACTTATTTTGGAATAAACAGTTTCTTGCAGCTGATCTTTCTCTTAGGTTTCAGAATGCATGAATCTGGTTTTTAGCGTCTTGATTTTACTTTAAATGAGGTATCCTGTAGAAAGCTGTTTAAGAGTTTGTATAGATTCTGTGCAGAATGGCAACTGAAACACTGAAGATAGACAGTGGGTCTGAATTACTATTAATTCTGAAAATAGCATGAGTCCATTTGATTCCTGAATTCACCCTATGCAACAACATAAATGAGTGACTTAATCAGTTGATACAGAGAAATGGGTTGTACTGAGATTCTTTTCTGAGCAGTTATCCACCCCTCTTCCTTTTCAGATACTGTTGGGAAGAGCAGCTTTTTTAAAATAGATCCTAGGGAACTTCAGGCCACATGGTTTGGAGTAAAGGTGAGATCAGATTCCAGAATCAGAACTTTTCATAGACAACTGTTAAGGGTCGAGGGACCGATATAC
>NW_010421645.1:0-7794 GCF_000710305.1 Buceros rhinoceros silvestris | reverse complement strand
AGTTTGTTTCAGTTTTTCCAAAAAGTGTATTCCAGGTCTCACTAATTCTTTTTCTCCTTTCCCCTATCTCCGGTGGGATAGAGAAGGTATTATAGTTACCGGATCTTGGTTTTTTTTTTACTTCGGCCAAACCGGTGACACCAGGAAAGCGGTAGAATCATTGTTCCGGGAGGTATTTAAAGGATGTGTATATGTGGTGCTGAGGGACATAATTTAGTGGTGACTTGGCAGTGCTGGGTTAACAGTTGGACTTGATGATCTTGAAGGTCTCTTCCAACCCAAACAATCCTATGATTCTATGATTTATCAAAAGTAGACAGAAGAGCTAATTTTTTCCTTACAGCCAACACCATGATCTGACTGTGATCGTGAGTAAAGGGCTTACATTACTCATTATTATTCTTCTGTCTAATTAAATGTTTGGATAATCCCAGTGATCCTTCTAAAATGCTAGATTATAATAATTAAAATACTTACTTGGATATAAGCATGACTGCTATCTTAGCCTTTTGACAAAAATTAAATAAGCATTGCATTTCTTTCTGCAAACACACATAATTCATTTCAGTGTCTTGAGTCAGGTTATTATATTGTAAGCAACTCTGTAAGTGTTTCACTGTATCTTAGTAAGATGATCCAGCATATATTATTTATTTAACTATTACTTAAGGTTTAAAAGCCAAATTAAATTAAACAACAAATTTAATGGAGAATAGAATGTTACTTATTTTGCCTCAAGCGTTTCTACTTTTTGATGTCCACATTTATCAAATTGAAGCAAAACGTCAGTTTAATCTTCACAGAGAATGCATCAAAACTGGACATGCAGATCTACTTTTTTAACTCAATAACTAAATTTTCCTGTTGTGCAACGTATCAAATTTTTCAGCCTTGAAAGACAACAGACACTAAGAACATTTCTGACAACATAAAAAACTTTGTTAATTATTTTATAATTAATATTTCTAAAGAATCAAAAGCAAAAAAGGAAACCAAGTGTCAGTTCAATTAAACTATCAGTTTGTTAGTTGTATATACATTCAGAACAAATACGAAAGAAGAGAGCATCAATGTTAAAAGATACCTAATCATAAGAAAAGAAAGGATACCAATATGACAGATATGTAGTAATGATAATTGCCTTTAGAGGGCTGAATTCTTCCGCCCTTTGAATACATCTTGACCTGTATTCTCTACCTTTTATTATTACAAATTAAAAAAGAAGTTGGGGAAACGAACATTGAGTCTAATGCATCTGCCATTGAAAATATTTACTAAGCATCTCCTAATGAAGTGTTAAAAAAAGCTCAAATTCCTTGTATCTGGAATGCATTAGAATTTCTTAACTGTGGAACTAGATCACTTTGTATTTATTTTATCGGAAAATTTTGTTTTTATAAACATTACGGACTCCCTTTTATAAGTAAGGGGTTAAGACACTAATTTGATTAGATTGTGATAACATCAATATTACTTCACTCAAAATGAATTTTGTTTAATATAATATACAGACTCAAAGAATAAATTTATAATTATTTCTTGTAGTGATTCTGCATGACAAACATCACCCAGTCAGAAAATATTATTAAACCTGATTTAGTTAAATCTAAAAAATCTCTGTAGTTCAGGACATTAAGATACATTTTAAGACAAATCTATTAGCAATTCGTCTCTGGAAAGCCTTTCCATTTAATGTTTAAAGACTGTGAAATGGCTTAGGTATTTGAGAGTTAGATGACGGTATTGTTGATTTACTTTACTGACTGTTACTCTACACTACTCTATACTAATTCTTTGTGGCTAGACAGGGGGAAGGAGAGCTTTCTGCCTGGTCATCGCTAGCAGATGGGGAACTATACTCCATCCTTGTTACTGGATGGAACTTTTTCCAGATTTTTAGTGGAATTCATATTAGTCAGTTATACTCCATCTAGAATATGAAGAGCTTATTATTCCTAAATAATGATCTTGCATTCAGCTTCTTAGAATTTCCTCTTTTGCAGTTTGTCAAAATCAATTTGAATTCTAGCTCTATATCCCATGTACTTGGAGCTTGTACTCATTTTGTGCAATTGGGAAATTTAATATTCCTTCTCATTCAAGTTGTTAGTGCAACTATTGAGTCAAATCCATAAAGGGAATATTTCCTTCCATTTTGACAGCTCACCTCCATATGTGAGACAAGATTCTTAGCTCCTAACACTGTACCTTGAATTCATTGTGTTAATACCTTTATATACCTTAATACCTTTAAATATCTTAAAATATCACAGTTAAAACACTTTCTGAGGAAACAGAAATTTTAATAGTACAAAATGAAGAATTTAAACCTAATCTTTTACATTCTAGGTATTTTTTTTCCTAGACTAAAGAAAAGGATTCTTTTCCAGCTATGTTTTAAATGAAAGTGATAGCTACTTTGTTGAAAATCCAGTCATGTCAATGTGTTTTTGAGAAATATCTACTGGACTGGTGATGTCAGCATTGTTTGCCCATTTGGCCATAGCAACAGAGAATGGTCTTGGTCCATTATCACTTCTGTACAGCCAAAATCAAAGAATCTATCAATTCAAAGAGTTGATTAGTGGTGTAGGCACTCACAAGCAACGTTATCAAGTCAGTACCTAAGAAAATGTTTATGTCCTTTGACATATTGTCAAGGGATAGGGCTGGGCTGGTCACTGGATGAATGACAGACACTGTCTATTAACCATTCTCCATTCCCAAAAGGGAAGAAAAAAAGAGTGAGAGAGACTTATGCATTGGAAAAGAAAACTACAACTGCTTTAATGGAAATAATAACAATGAAATTAAATATATAAAAATATATAGAAACCCAACACTGAACCCAACCCTCGTGATGGTAATTACATCACCATCACCACTGATGCTGTGGGCGGACACTAGGGAAGTCCCAGATGGGACTCAGTAGCAGAGGGGAAACGGATTCAGGAGCTGGATTCCAGACTTGGATTCAGGACCGCATGGAATGTAATCAAAGGCAAAATGGACAGAGTCCTTCATTGATGCTGGCCATTGAAGAAGAGAGCTGGACCCTTGTAACCCCTCAGCTTTTTACTGAGTATGATGTATATGGAATGGAATGGAATGGAATGGAATGGAATGGAATGGAATGGAATGGAATGGAATGGAATGGAATGGAATGGAATTCCTTGTTGGTCAGTTAGGGTCACCTGTCCTGTCCGCTCCTCCACACAGGTGCAGCCTCTGACTTACTGCACCCCCACCGTGGTTCACAGGATTTAGCAGTGACCTTGGTTTGCACAGGAGAAAGTATAAGCAAGAGCATCTCTGAACAGGAGTCTCTGGTAGTAACTGCAAACATCAAGTGCTATCACTTGTAAAAGCAGACACGGTCCGCAAAAAAAAAAAAAATTCAGAAAGTGCAGTCACGTAGAGGAGACGGAGTTGAAAAGTAAAATCACTGAACAGAATTAGTTCTGTTCTAGCTCAAACCGAGACTGATGCACTGTTTCACAGCAAATGTGGAGTAGGAAAGAAAGTGTGATTGCATTAGCAAAGTCTCACTAAAGTAACCATTCAGCCATAGTCCACATAGCACTCTAATTACACTACCTCTGAGGTCAATTGAGTAAATCTACGCAATGAACATGACTTCATGTTTACTCCAGATGACAAAATCAGGAATTTCTTCACTAAGTACTTGTATCAAAAATGGCTCTGGAAAAAACAAACAAAAGAAAGAACAAACATTTGGGGTTGATTTGCCTGCTTTTTTCAGGTGTTCTGTTTCCATTCCAGTCCAGGTGAGCCTGGACTGAATAATTCTTTCCTTTCAAGACAATTTTTCAAAATCATAGTATGTTCATTAAGGAATAATGTTTGTGAGGAGTTGGATTTCTCTGATGAAGAAAACTGCTTTGGTATACTCAGGATGAACACTCTTCGACAGCATGTTCAGAAAGCATGTAGTGTGTTAAGGAAGGAAAAGGAGATTTTATAATAAGAAGCAGAGAGAAGGATTCATGGGGCACAAAAATATGAAAACTTCAGAGACAGGCTGGTGGTGGACGATAGGGTTATAGAATCAGCAATCAAGTAACTTACACAATACTAAATATCAGATTTGAGATTTGGGGTTTTTTTCTCCTTTAAGTTTTACTGTTACTCAAAACAACATCTATTCCCCATTGATTTAATTAAGTTTGACCTATATTTTATAGATTAAGGAATTCAAATGAAAACTAAACATACTTGTTAAAAGGAAGGACATACTTGTTTGAAGATATATTTAAAAGGCGAGTGAAGCTGTACTGCTAATGGTTTTTTTAGATTACAGCTGGAAAGCTGAGTACAAAAACCTCTTCAAAAATATGTAAACCTGTATAAATTCAAAGAATATGACTTATCCACCTGAGTTTTGGAGGAAAATATTTTCTGAAGAAAACATACTAAAATCACTGATTACCTTACAAATATATGATAAAAACTGTGCCCTTGTAAGGATGATATTATTCTTATTTATTCATAAGCTCTGAGAAATAGAACATCTGAAGAACGTGTTGAAAGTTATACATAAGCTATTACCACATAACATAAAATGATCAAAATGGATTTCTAAAGTGAAACAATTTGTGCTGAAGACCATTTCAGAAGTTCCTTCGGACCAGCTCTATCTTGGTTCCGTGCACTCAGTAATAAGAGTTCACCAGCTGCACTCATGGGGATTTTCTTAGTTTATTTTTATGTGAAAGAAAAGTGATTCACTCTGAATTATCTAGGATGTGTCGAGTTGAAGGTGTAAGGAAGTGGGGATGACTGGAAGTTTTTTTCAAAACCACTCTAGGATTTGATCTAAAATGTTAATGTAGAAACACCAATTTGGAGCACAGGGTGCAAGAGCGAGCTTAAAGCAGAATTTAACTCCCCACAATCTATTAGCTTTTCTCAAGAGAAAAGTTCTTCTGATTAAAAATCTTAATGCTGACTTTTGGAAGTTTCTTGCTTAGTCTCAGTGTTCATACTTTGAAGGCTTGTTTTTTGTTCCTTCTTGAACTCCTTTTCATTGACTTCCTGTAAGGAATATAGAATCACTGAATGCTTTGGATTGGTTTCAAAGATCATCTAGTCCAACCACCCTTGCAGTGAACAAGGACATCTTCAACTAGACCAGGTGGCCCAGAGACCCATCCAACCTGACCTTGAATGATTCCAGGGATGGAGCCTCTACCACCTGTCTGGGCAACCTGTGCCAGTACTTCACCACTCTCATTGTCAAAAATGTCTTCTGTTTATTTAGTCTAAATCTCCCCTCATTTAGTTTCAATCCATTACCTCTTGTCCTGTCACAACAAGCCCTGCTTATAGATCTGTCCCCATCTTTCTTATAAGCCCCTTTAATTACTGGAAGGCTGCAATAAATTCTCCACAGAGCCTTCTCTTCTTCACACTCAATGACCTCAACTCTCTCAGCCTGTCATCATAGGGGAGGTGCTCCATCCCTCTGATCATTTTTGTGACCCTCCCGGACCTGCTCCAACAGGTTACTGCTCTTTTTGTGCTGAAGACTCCAGAGCTGGATGCATTCCGAGTGAGGTCTCATCAGAGTGGAGTAGAGCATCAGGATCACCCTCCTTGACCTACTGGCCATGCTTTTTTTGATTCATCCCAGGGTATGGTTGGCTTTCTGGGCTGCGAGCGCAGAAACTGTGCACTCATGTTCAGCCTGTCATCCACCAGTACCCCCAAGTCCTACTTTCTGGGCATGCCTGCCACAGTCTGCCAGAGCTCACGTAACTGTCCAGGTCAGCTGCATGTGAGACTGTGCTGCAAATTCCGTTTCAAACACAGACCTAATTTTTCACTATTTGGAAGCTGCTGTGTGGGAAATTGTTGGTATGTGCCCAAACCAGATACCTAAGTGAGTGTTAGGGCCCTGAGCCCATTGCTCCAAATTGGAAGGTTTGTCTGCAGGGTCAGCTCAGAATTCTTGTCATGGAGAAGAGCACCACTGTCAGACTGTTAACTGTGGCTCTTCCGTGCATGGTAGTAATGAGCTTGATATAGAATTTAGATGTGCATTTCCACAACAACAAATCCATAAAGCTGAGGAAACGTGGTACATCTTTTTCAGCATCTTACTTTGGGAAGTAAATTTTCCTTCATTGTTTGCTATTTGTTTGATTTGCTTTTGGGTTTCTTTGTTGTTTCTGAGAGTATTTCTTGATAATCTGACAGATTTCCTTAATCTTTTAAATATAATCAGCCTGTTAAATTTTCTTTATTTTTATGATTTTTTTAGGGTAGAGCTTAAGCTCTACCTTACTTAAGCTCTTCTTTAATTCTTCATAAACTTTTCTTCAGAGTAATAAATTCAGTAATTCAACATCTTACCTAGCTTGTCTTAAAGGCTCTAAATTTATAGATTAATTGTTGTAATAAACAATTATAGAATTAATTAGGTCTTCAAAAAGGGAGGAGGAATAGTATTTTGCCTTTAAATAATTACTATCATGTCATTAATAACGATGCAACTTTTACATCTTCAAAGCATTCTGCAAGTAATTGCTCATTAAACCTCACTAGAATTCTGTGAATTCTTTCTGCTTTTTTAATACTATTATACAAGTTTTATAGCTAAAGCCCTAAGGACTAGAATAATAACAGGGTTTTAGGCACCAAAATTAGTCAATATTGCTGTTCACAAAATTCCCATCTGGCCTTGCATATGAAGTCTCTAGCTGTTTAAATTGTGCTGGTAACTTTTCCAGATGCTGGATCACCTTTTACAGAAAAGGAGGAAGTAGTTGTCTGTTCCACTATTCTTCCTGAAGTTACCAAGCTGAACTGATCGTGTATCTCCTTCTCTGAAGTTTAATATATTATCCTTATTATCACTACCTACAATTTTAATTATTGTTCTAGGTTGTAACTTGAAGAATGAAGAAGCAAATAAATGCCCTATTCATTGCAGTTTAATCAGCCACCGCAATGAGATCTTTGTAATTTTTTAGGAATATACGTGGGTACGATTGTCTAAATTCTAAAGAGAGTCAAATTGCTCTATTTTATTAAAAGGAGCTAGCTGCACTCTTTTATCTACTAGACAAGCATTCTAACAACAGGTATACAGCAACTATTAAGGCCTTAGATTAAAAGTGTTTCTTTTCCTGTGTCATGGTTAACGGACAAATTAATGAAGATCAAGAACACTGGTCTCTTTCAATGTCCTAACTACTGAAGGAGATTATTATTTTTAACAATCAACACACTCATCCATCAAATACGTATTTATTTCGATAGTTCCTTGGCTTCTATTGTTAAGCCTTCTTAGGGCTCCTGAAAATCTGGTGTTGCAACTAATAAACCTTGCAGAAACTAAGGTCCTCCCTGAACCTAGCTAAAATGGAGGAAGATGATTACTTACTAAAATTAATTTACTTCATGTAAACACTACTGGCACATACTTTTGTGATTCTACATTACATTCTAGGTGGCTAATAGATTACCCATGGTTTGGGAGAAGCTTGAATGCTGGCTGGAGCCAACAGTGATGACAGTTACACAACAGAGATTTGGTCCAAAAAGGTACTTTTTAATTAGCATGAAGCAGGACTTAGATGGAACATAAATATCTGAATCTTCTACCTTTTCACTAATGATTAACCACATTATATATAGGCTTTAATTTAGTGCTAAGTTTCTTTTTTAAAAAAAGTTTCAATCTCATTACATTTTTTCTTATGTGCTAGAAAGCTCTCTGTAATACCTGTCAGAGTACTACCTGTCAAGGGTCGAGGGGCCGAGGTACCC
>NW_010421644.1:15117-20475 GCF_000710305.1 Buceros rhinoceros silvestris | reverse complement strand
GAAGGAGAGTTAAACCTGCGGCTTCAGTTTAAGCTTCAGCCGAGGCCGTGATGGGCTTTGTTTTGCTGCCTGCTTTGATGCGTGTGAGCTCGTGAATTATCCCTGTTCAGTAATGCCACTTTGCTGCAAACCTTCCCCACTGCACAGGCGGAACGGTTCTGATTAGCTCTTCTTCTTGGCGATTAAAGGTGACACAGGGCTTTTCTCCTGCACCATGCTGCAGACAGCGTGGCAGCGTCACAGCTTTCCTGCTGTGTGTTCTCGGGACGGTTTTGGAACCCAGAGGCTGTCTGGCATCCTCCTCTGCAGCAGCCAGCACCACGTGCTTCGCCACTCGGACTGCTACCTTGAGGAGGGAGCTGCTGTCTGCCCTCGTGCTGTGGGAGCGAGAGCAGCCAGCGCTCCACATGCACCAGAGAGAGCGTGCGGAGGCGTTTAATTCGTTTTTGAATCTTAACTTCTTGCCTGAAGCAGGCCATTGTGCTGGAGAATTGTCTGCTGTAAAACAGCGTGTTAAACACGCTCGTACAGCGCTTGCCTTGCGGGTCTCTGGTTCCTGTCACTGTTTTTCCCATGAATGTGGCAAGTCAAACCATTTAAAGGGAAACAAATGCTGGATTTGATGGAAAACTAGAAGAGAACAAAAGTATTTTAAAAAGGCTGCAACCTGTGAAAATTCTGCCTCCTCGTTAAGGAAAATGAAAGCTGTCCTTTATTAGATGCCTTCTGTCCTTGTGCCTGATGTCGCTGCTTCCAAGAATTGTGAGAGCACATTTATAAATGGTTGTCATTTTGCACAATGATATTGTCAAACAATTTCTTTCAGGTACAAAGCTCAGGGGATAAGTGCAAAGAAATCCGTTGACTCCGCATTCTACCTTCTGCTAGACTTAATCACGTTTTTTGATGAATATCACGCCGGTCACATTGACAGGGCCTTTGATGTAAGTGTCACGAGTTCTGTTTGAGGCACAGCCTTCCTAATGCCCTTGAACGCCCAGACTGTTTCCAAAAACATCACTTCGAAAATTGTATTTAATGAGTTAAATTTCTACAGCATTGAAATTCTAAAAATGTATTTCTTCCTGGTTGCTTGATGATCAGCATGATCTTTCTGGACCTGTCTTGCAGAACATGGAACAAAATCTTCCTGCTCCTCAGCAGTGTGAGGAGATAAATAACAATGAAATGATTTCTCTTGAATGGAGTTGGGAGTCTTTCGTTAACACTTCAAAACATGCTTTATTAGTATAGGGCACACAGAACGTTGATTATCTGCCCTGATTTCTGCTTTTCTTTTTGAAGATTATTGAACGCCTGAAGCTCGTGCCTCTTAGCCAGGACTGCGTAGAGGAGAGGGTTGCTGCCTTCCGGAATTTCAGCGATGAAGTAAGTCACGTTTTGTGGTTTTAGCTTCCAAAAGCCTTTTGTTTTGCAAAAACGATCTGAAAACCTCGTCACCTCATCATTCTTATTCTTTAACGGGGAAATAGGATGGAATTATTTTACGTTAGTACAAGCAGACTCTTGGCTTGCAACTTTTTCTCCTTAGTGTTGCTCTCTGGAGCACTAGAATTCTCCACCCAGAAATCCCGTCTCCATTTTGCAGGAAGCGTCTGCAGATCTGAATCCCTCTGAACTTACTGAGTTTGAGTCAAGAGTCTGGAATATTGAAAACTCTTAACTGTGCTGCTGACTTAGCTCTTCCGTGCTCTTAGTGGTCGCTGAGCATTTGTTAGGGCCTCGTGTTTCCTCCCCTCCAAGTTAGAGGAACTCGTGTGTTTTGGTGTGAGCATGTGAAGTGTAATGCCAGGCTGCTGCTGCTCTCCACCTGTACGAGCTGGAGGGTGACACTTCTCTTGTAGGCAGCGTTGGTGGGTGTTTGGGTGCTCTGAGTTTTGCAGTCAGGCGCTTAGAGTTTTATCTGAACTGTTGCTGTCAGACGCTGTGGTGCAGCCGTTATGACTCTGTCTCAGAGTGCTGGGGAACTGTTTTTTTGCCCGGTGCTGCAGTCACAGCAGGGGTAACCGTTAAACGTGGGACTGTTGTAGGAGTAAATATCAACCACTGTTACCATTGTAGCTTGGACTTCTGATGCAAAGGTAATGATTCTGTCAACCTGCTCCTCGTTGCAATGTGTCCCTATTTTTTTCCCTTTCCGTGTGTAGATCAGGCACAATTTATCTGAAGTCCTGCTTGCAACGATGAATATTTTATTCACTCAGTATAAGAGGATGAAAGGCACAAGCCCAGCCACCCCTGCCAGGCCCCAGCGGGTAATGGAAGACAGAGATTCGGTAAGACGATAACCCTCACTCTCTGACAAGTTTCCTACTTCCTTTTCTCCCTGATTTCAAGGGATCGGGCTTCAGTAACTGAATCTCTGATGCTCTTCGCTTTGGACTTGCTCAGTTACTCAGTCCTGAGACTGGACTTGCATAGCTTCAGCTTTGTGTGTAGAACAGATGTTGCTCTAAATGGCATTGAGCTAATTAAGGTACATTACACTCTATGTCCGTCGCCTAGCAGGAGGAAACAAGTGTTCCCTTTGCTTCCTGGTGGGATCTCCAGCAGTGAGCGTGGCTGGTGTTGCTGCTTGACAGCTGAGCTGGTGTTTTTCCAGAACCCGATTTCTCCTCCTTTCATTTGAGATAGTCCCTGTTTGTGCAAAGCTGATTCCTGGTGAAAAGGCCTTCCTTGACTCCTCTCCATGACTTCCTTCTGTGGTGACGTGGGCTGACATTTTCAGTGTCCTTGGGCAATGCACCAAGACGCTCGAGTACGTTACACGGAGAATGGCTGTAGCAGTTCGCCGGTGGTGCTCTGGTGCCTCTGCAGCAGAGTGGGCAGCTTCCAGGTGCTTGGTCTGGCTGCTTGGTTCACACAGCTGACAGCGGTGGCTTTGACCACCGCTTGAGGCAGTGCTGAAGCATCTCCCCCACCACCCCAGGCTTCAGGAAGCCTCAAAATAGGCCCCACTGAAAGGACGCAGCCAGATTTGCGGGCAGGCGCCTGGCAGCATGCTGGGGTGAGTAGAGGGCTCCTAAGTGTCGTGGTTGTCGGGTTTGGTCTTTTAGCTCATATTGAGTTAAACCTGCCACAGGCACTTGAAAGCCAAGGCCAAACCACTCATCCCGCGCTGGAGATTAGGAAATGAACATCAACTGACTGGAGAATGAAAACTGACCTGGGCCACGGCCAGCTTTATTCCAGGCTTTAGGCGTCTGCAGAAGTGCCTGTGCTCTGTCAATGGCAGTATCGGTAAACGCCTTAGCAGCATTTCTAAATCACCTAGAAACGGCAAGGCTGAAGTACTGACGCAGCTTTTGTCTCCGGGGTGCAGTCGGTGTGTGGGCTACAGGATCCTGCCTTGCCACTGCGCTTGTACTGCAGACTGGAATACTGAGAAGGACGCGATGCATGCTACCGGGCTTCTCCCACCTGGCATTCTGCCTGGGTGAAGAGGTCCCAGGCTAATGCAGTCCGTTACCTGCCCCGTGACTTCACAAGGTTGGCACTGAGCAAACAGCCTCAGCTCTTTGCTTTCCCAATGGTTTGGGTTTGTGATTTCAGTCTTGTGCCCTGTGTAGAAGCATTCACCCTCTCTGTAGGGGTGTAGTGCTGCTAGGTGTCACCTTGGTATGAACACTGTGACCGTGGCCTACCAAAGGCTGTTGGGCTCGATGGCAATGGGATGGGCAGCTTTGCTGGCAGGGGGCTGCGCAGGAGGAAGCCACCTGGATGTCGTGTCCTATCAACAGTGTGCGCAGTGGGAGCGTCTGCGTAAACCGCTCTGCACTCTCCTGCTGTTACAGCCGCGGTGACTGGCTGGTTGTACCTTGCTGAAAACTCTTGTAAGTTTTCTTGTGTCAGGCTTCAAGTTTTGTTAATCAAGCTTCTGGTGCTGTGGAGGGATCTCATGGCAGCAGGGTGTCCGTGGCTCTGGAGACACAAGATTTCTGAGCCGTGCCTCTCTGGCCACCACATGCAATAAAAGCTGGGTGTAGCCATCAGAGGGGGCTCTGCCTGCTGTCCCTGCAGCCAGGGGGGTGATAAGGGAATAGCCACGTGACTGTTGCTGCAGAAGGGAGCATAAATCTGCTAATGTAGGATTAGCCTGCAAGAAAAAGATGGACACCTGTGTGATTCCCAGCTGCCTAAAGATCTGTGGGCACAGAAAAATACCATCCTGGGCACGTGGAAGGCAGAGTAAGGACAGCTTAGCACGTGCTCCCCTTTTTTTCTTACCCTGAAGAATAGTCCCCAAGGCCGCGGGAGCAGGGAATCCAGGGCGCTTCAGCTTCCCTGTCTGAGAAGCAACTTGGGTGATTTTAGTGGTGGGAAGAAATGAGGATGCTTCACACCAGAGAGGAATCTTCCTGTTCACCTGAACAGAGACAGCAGATAGGAGCTTCTGCAGGCTGTGCTTGGCAAGAATCCTTCTTTGGACCTTCCCTGGGAGAAAGGCAGCTTTTCCTTTCTCTCCAGGGAAATCAGGCTCTTCCAGAAGCTTTAACAATCTCAGGGCATTGCCCCGTAGACAGTGCAAGCAAAAAATGTCCTTTCCTTGACTAGGTCATTGAAATCCCTGGGTTTTCTATAGATCCATCGGAGCAGAGAGATTCAAATACCTCTCTTCAGCAGAAGAATTTGAACGCATGAGATGATAGCTGTTCGTAAGTCTGAAGCTCACTCCACGCAGCAGGGGCCAGTCCCCAGACTGGAGCACAGGGCTCTCAAATTTGCCTGCTGGTGCCAAACACTGGTCCGCTGGCTGCCCTAAGAGGAATCCTGCTGTAACAGGAGGGAGCAGAGGGACTTTGACAGGAGCGGTGGAGCTGGCAGCAAGGGCAGGATGGAGAGGAATCATAGCTCTGGATTTCCCTGGACCAGTAATGTGCTCTGCTGGAACATCTCCTGTCCCACTCGGAGGTGAAACGGGCTTCGTTCAGAAACGATCAAGTTTGGAGTAACAGGACTGTGTTTATTTCAGAATGTAATTACTTAAGCTGGGGTTTGAGTCTTTTTTTTTAACATATATACATTAATTAGTTTTGGGAAGGAGGGAGCAAAGTCCTGTCCCACTCAACCTGATCCATTTTGTCAGATTTCAGGCAGAGATCGCAGTGAGCCTGGGCTGCAGCGCTGTGACTGCTGCAGTGACAGCCCTGACCTCGATGCCGCGAGTGCATGACAGCAATGTCATATGCTCCCCGCCCTGGTCCAGGGTGGCAAACTCTTGGGAGCAGCCCAAGGGCGTGATCACTGCAGCAAAATTAGGTTGGGGAAGGAATGGAATTCTTTTTCTTTTTTTTTTTTTTTTTTTTATTTTGTGGTCTTTTTTTAAATCGCAAGCGG
>NW_010421644.1:14551-15010 GCF_000710305.1 Buceros rhinoceros silvestris | reverse complement strand
TTTTTTTTTTTTTTTTTTTTTTTAATTTGTGGTCTTATGTTAAATCGCAAGTGGCTCTAACATGCATTAAGTAATTACAGCCAATAGAACATCTAGACCTCCAGGCCACTCTTAACCTCTGCAAACCTCCGTTTGTTCCTCTCCAAGTAGTGTGACCTGTCCGGTTGGTATGATTTTTACAAACAGACCAACTCTCGTGTCACCCAAAAGGGAAAGGCAGCGGCAACTCGCGCTGCTCCTAAGCCTTTCTGAGTCACCAGGAGAGTGTTTGCCTCTTCACATTTTAATTCCGAGGAGGCAGACACCTTGACGTGCTGGGTGTTTTTATCTACCACTCGCTTTGACCTCCTGCAGGTCAGACACAGTGACACGCCAGGTTTGGAAGCAGACTGGAAGGAGCGCTGACTGTGTCTGAATGGAACGAGGGGGTTCTAGGCCACCTGGTGGCGCGCGCAGTGT
>NW_010421644.1:13866-14491 GCF_000710305.1 Buceros rhinoceros silvestris | reverse complement strand
CTGTGTCTGAATGGAACGAGTGGTTTCTAGGCCACCTTGTGCAGCGGTCAGTGTCCTGGCGGGAACTTCCAGCCGGGGAAACTGTCCTGGCAGCTTTCAGCAGTCGGGTCGGTCTCCATTTGCTGCTTGCTCCAGAAGCCTGCCGACGCGCTGTGCTCGAGGGGAAGCCGTGCCTCTGCAGCAGTGCTCTTCATCCTTTCCCGGCTCCCAGCGCTCCTGCGTTGCTGTGGAATAACTGACTGATTGCACATCCCCCTGAAAAACGGGCAGAGTTGCCCAGCTGGGCTGCAGGGACAGTGTTTACCACAAGTCCCAGCCGTGTCACAGGTTTTGGTCACTTCTCAGTTTGTAAGTCCCCACTGTCAGAGTTACCAGCCAGACGCTCGCAGCAGCCAAAGCTGCTTCAGCTTTCCCTGCGGCCAGTAGATTAAAGGCAGATTTGAACAGAGGGATCTTTGAGGACAGTAGTTTAGAGATGCTTAATATTTAAGAAGAAAACACCGTGAGCAATCAAACACCGTCTGCACAGTTCTCTGCAAAGACTCGGGCTGTCTGTGTTCTCCTGACCTCTCCCAGTGATCGCAATGATGTTGGTTTTAATTTACTAAACATTTGAATGAGTTAA
>NW_010421644.1:13550-13756 GCF_000710305.1 Buceros rhinoceros silvestris | reverse complement strand
GCTGCTGATTTCCTTCAGCTGTTATGGAGGCGCAAGAGGGGTTTGGTTTACTTCAGGCAAAGCTCCCTGGATGTACTCGGTCCATCTGCTTCGCTGGTTACGGAACGAAGAGCCTTTGGGGGTGTTGGTGTGTCGTGGGGAGATGCTGGAGGTCTCCGTGTGTGTGTGGCACCACCGGCTTGTTTTCCGCCCCTCCCCCTTTGGAG
>NW_010421644.1:12031-13372 GCF_000710305.1 Buceros rhinoceros silvestris | reverse complement strand
GGAGAGACCGGGGTGGCCCTGGCAAAGCCCCTTCCCACGGAAACGACAGCACTGCTGCCCTACAGTAACTCCCTGCCTTATCGAAAATGCTTTGTCTTGGGTCATTTTAAATAAATGGGAGGGGTTGGGGTTTGTTTTTTCCGGTTTTGGGGTGGGTTGGTTGGTTGTTTTTAAGCAAAAGGGAAGCTCAAAACGCTTTTAGTGGTTGGGAAAGGAAATAATTGGATTTTCTTCCCAATGCAGAGATGCGTTAAGCAGAGGGCAGCTCTGAGAAACACAGACGCCGCTGGAAAAGGCGGGCGTTTCCCTCCTGACCCAGCTTTCCTCGGGGGCTTTGTGCTCCTCCAGTAACTGCACTTTGTTTTTCTGTGTTGTAGCAACTGCGCTCTCAAGCTCGCGCGCTGATAACGTTTGCTGGGATGATCCCGTACAGGACGTCGGGTGACACCAACGCCAGGCTGGTGCAGATGGAGGTCCTCATGAACTAGAGAGCGGCTTCGGCTCGGGGCTGCAGCTCCCGGGGCCTGGCTTCAGTACGTCCAGAGGGTGGGACCAGCCGTGTTCTGTGTTTTGTATTTTTTGTTGATGGAAATAAATTCCTTTGATTTCTATTTGTTTTTGACATTTGGATTTTTCACGGCTTTTTATGTTTTTATTCGTTTTATTTCAAATTGGTTTGTATTTAGAAAATTATTTTTCATTAGTTGATGGGCCATGCGCAGAAAGCAGTTGTAGATCTACGCTGGGGAGGTGGACAAGCAGTTTTATAGCAGCAGAGGAAGTGGAGAAGGAAACTTTGTTTTGCTCAACATCCAGCTTGGCATTTTTAGGGTGTTTTGTTTTTTCAATGCATGTTAAACGCTGAACATCTTTTTCTGATACGTGCTGCTGTCGGTCCCTGATGTTGTCCTGTGTGGTGTGTGTGCACGTTTACGTAACGCAGAGTTGCTCCTCTGTGCTTAACGATGTTTGAACACAGCTCTGCCAGCCCTGGAGCTCCGCTGGAGCTTGTGCAGGAGCAGCTGGGATTGCAAACAGGCGTGTTCTGGGCGGAGATTTTTGTGATCGGCACGCGGGTTGTGTTCGAAATGGTCCCGCGCTGAGTTCGCTGGGAGAGGGAAGCTGACCTGAGAATGTGCCGGGGTGGGGGGGAGTTGCTGCTGGGTTAGCGGGAGACCCGAGTCCCCCTGGAGTGAGGGGCATTGAGAAACGGCCAGTTTAATTGTTCTGAGCCGCGGGTAAATCGGTGCGAAAGCCCGGGGAGCGTGTTGTGGGGCAGGCTTTTCTCTTCAGCGTAGCTGCTGGTCTGTGCAGTCAGCTGGGGGGAGCAGTGGGGGGCGG
>NW_010421644.1:11401-11769 GCF_000710305.1 Buceros rhinoceros silvestris | reverse complement strand
GCAGTGAGCTGGGGGGAGCAGTGGTGGCTGCTCTCGCTGCTCCCTGCGCACTCGCCCTCCTGCAGCGCCGCTCTCCGGCCCTCGCGCCACTCGTGTTTGGGGCTGTGAGAACACGTGCGGGTCTGGATACAGAACTGGCAGCAAAACGTGGGGCTGGCTCCAGCCTTCGCCTGTTCGTGTCTGTGGGCGAGAATTAATCTCCGTTTTGCAGAGTCGCAGTCTGACAGCATAGACCGATATCTGACCTGATAACAATTTCCTAATTACTTTTTCCACCTGAAATGTTGTAGCACAAATTTTGTCACCCTGTTGGCCAGGAAGTGAAGGGGTGGCTTGTCCAGCCGCCCCGACCTGAACATCACAACGCT
>NW_010421644.1:10774-11213 GCF_000710305.1 Buceros rhinoceros silvestris | reverse complement strand
GGGTACGCCTACGGCACTGCTTCCGATTGTCGCTGCTGAAGGCTGAGAGAGCCCTGGACGCCACCCTGCAGGTGAAGGGCTCTGGTGAGTCACCAAGCAGTGATTGGGGGGGGGATTGAATTGCAAAATGTCGCAGGTGAGTGTGGAAAGCTTTTCTGGCTCTTCGCGTTCCGGGTGTATTTGCTCGTGCTGCTTGGTGTGTCTCTGTTGACAGTTCGTCCAATCCCCCAGAGAACAGGGGAGCTCCAAACGGAGCTGGCAGAGCTCAGGCGCTTTGCTGACGCTTGCAGACGGCCCTGGCTGGGCCGGGGCTGCTCCACGCTTAGTCTCCCACAGCGTAAACCCTGCGCCTGTGGTTTTTCTGCTGGCACTTGGCCCCTGTTGCTGGGTTGCTCCCAGCATCAAACCCCTCCAGGCACAGAGAGGCTGGGGAGGCACG
>NW_010421644.1:7593-10678 GCF_000710305.1 Buceros rhinoceros silvestris | reverse complement strand
CCGTAAGCAAAGCCCCCCTGTCCAAGGAGAGGCTGTGAAGCCTTTACCTGTCGTTGGGCAGCCTCTGACCAGAGCAAGACAGGGGCAGCACCTGCTGGAGTCTCTTTGGGAAGGAAAATTGACGGCCGCGTGCATTCTGCTCCCTCTGAGCTCAGCAGTCGTGACTCCAGACTCTGGTCTCTGCCGGGCTAAGCAGAAACTGAACTTCTCATACTTTGAAGAGCCAAGATGGTCCTTCTGTGATAGACAGACAGAGGAAACAAACCCCAGGGAGTCAAAGCCTGGAGACTAACCCTGGGAAGGTCAGACTCAGCCCTGTTGCAGACAAGGCATGGGAATGACAGAAGGTGCCACGGATAGTTGGAATTAAATTATTTCTTGTTAATTCCTATGATTTCCTCTCAGGTCTGTACAGGTGGGGAGTGTCGCAGCCCATCCGTCTTCCTGCTTTCCCAGAGCGGTGGGTGCCAGGCCTGGCCCTGGCAAACCCGGCTCTCCTCTGCATGACTTCAAGGGCTTTGCTGCATCGAGGTAGATGCTGACGCGCGTGCTGGTGCTTGGCTGCCTGGCTCTCCAGATGCCATCGTTTTCCCTCTGCTTGTTCTGCTGGAGAAGAACCTGCTCCTGCTCCCTCCGGTTTCTGCCGCAGACCTGCTGCAGCCGGGGGAAGCTTGTTAACCCTTTGAACCGTCACGCTCTGGCTTCGCTACTGTGCAGGCTTAGCCTTGCTTTTCTAAATGGTTCACCTGCCGGAAGGGCCCTTTGGGGTGTCACTAAACTCACACCTCGTGTTTGGCGCAGTGGGCTCAAAGGTGGCCTCACCAAATGCTCCCTTTGCAGCCGGGAGTGGTGCTGCTGCTTGCAGCACGGTGCTGTCCGGGGCTTAGTGAGAGCTGCCTCCAGGTTCCTCAGGCACAAAGGGCTTCAGTCTTCTTGGACACACGTCAGACTGAGAATCGTGACCCCGTGCAGTGGCATCCGAGGGGGTTAGTGCTCGCAGCGTGCCAGGCACGGTTAGCAGCAGAGCCGCGGCTGGGTGTCCGAGCTGATTTTCTCCCTGCCATTCAGTTCAGGGTAATTCCATCTGCTTTTTTGCTACTTGACAATAAAGATCCTCCGGGTAGATGAGATGCATCTTAAGGGTGGCTCTCTGGCTTGAGTCAGGTGCAGCCTGTGCTTGCGAGGCTGGAGCAGCTCTGAGGAAGAAGTGGAACTCCTCGAGAGTGAGTGTTCCTCCTGCCGTGGCTGCAGCAGAGACACACGGAATCTCCAGGTCTGTTTTTCGCTCCTCGCGCGGCTCATTGGTTGCAAAACCCTGCTGAGCCCTGCGGTATCAGCGTGGCAGCGCTTACAGCTTCCGTCTGCACATCCTGCGGCGGCTGAGCTCCGAGGTGACGTGCTCTGGATTTACAGGGGAACCTAGAAACATTCGTTGTGAATTTCTGCCTGGTGTCACCTGTCCAGTAAGGGGGGAGAAAAAAAGTTTAAAGCTCTGCCCAGGGGTTAACCATGGCAAAACCTGAACCAGCTCATGGGAGACAACCAGCTCCCACGTGTGAGAATTAGCACTGAAACCAGTTCACCAGTGTTCAGGTTCCCCTGAACTGTGGCGGAGCTGCTGCCAGTGGGTCCCGTTGCCTCAGCTCGGTTTCTTTAGTGCTGCTGGTCTGTGTGACCCCCACAGCAGCAGTCATTCTGACTATTTTCATGGTGGTGCCTGTGCTGTTACCCCGGTGTGCGCTTGGCTCGGCGGGTCGTACAGCCGGGTCGCTGCCTGCGAGGTACGTTCCTGCTGCTCTGCCTGTCCTTGGATTTCCCACCCGACTGCAGGTTCTGCACCTCTACCCTCATTTTTTTCTGCCCTGTTTTCCAGACCCTCTGACTGGAGCGGATCTGCTACGTGAGGTGCTTCCTCTGTTCTCCACCACTGTGGTGTTTGTCGGAGACGACACTTGGACCTTGTTCCTTGCAGGAGCCAAAGGAAATGTGTTCAGAAAAGACTAATTTAACGAACCTTTTTGTTCTCGTCACCCCCTCAGCCCTTGTCTCCCTGACTGTAACAAAGCCCAGCTCCTCAGGGAAGCAGGCTGGTTTCTGCCAGCTTGGAGGCAAGAAGGGCCATTGGTGACTCCAGGCGCGTGTCCCTGGGGTGGGAAAAAGCTCATGTACCTCTGCTGTTTATGTCCCTGTTCCAGCATTTTTGTCCTGTCTCTGCCTGGGTCTGAAGTTGGCAGCATGGAGGAGGTGTCTGGAAGGGGCCAGGAGATGCTCCCTTCGTCGTCCCCATCGTGCAGGTGCCAGCAGTTGCCTGAATAACCGTCTGTTCTCTCTTCCCAGGCTTCTTCCCTACAGCGTCAAGATACGGAGTCCTGCTGGGCGCGGTGAGTTTGCGGTGCTGACCCTGGCGTTGTTCGCACCCAGGGCAGTAGGTTTCCTCTTCCGTGAGGATGAAACAGGACAATTAAAGCCTCCTCAAAGGCCAGTTGGAATGTTAGGGCTTGGGCAGGCCTCGGAAGCAGCTGCCTGTAAAGCCGTGCACTGTTGCTGCCTAACCCGCTTCAGGGCTGTTTAGTAGCTGGGATGACCCGGGGGATCGGCTGGAAGCGAGGGACAGCCCTGCGGGAGCAGCGTGGCACCTCGTCACGGTGTGAGCGGAGGGGCTGCAGGGACGTGCCACCGAGCTCTCCCTTCCTCGCAGCTGCCAGCGCCGGACGGTCCCGGCCCCGGTACTGGTGCTGCAGCTGGTGTTGTGAATCAGGCCGACGACAAGCGCATCCTACTATCCGGCTATTTCACTACACCAGGGTTGCACCGTACTACTCGCTTCACTCTTCGCCCGGCGCCTGGAGTTCTCCTGCCTCTTCAGAGCATCCCTGACCGCGCTGTGTTTAACAGACACCTGTTAAACTCTCCTGTGTAAGACACTCGGTGACTCGTGCTGGTTTGGGCAAGTTAATGGTTTTGATGATAAAATGAGGTTCTAAAATAAAGCCATTTCTGCTGGGCACGAGTCTGCTGCTGCATCTGTGGTGGGAGGAAGCTGGTGGCCACCCTGAGGCTTTTTCCTCGTCCCCATCTCACCCCT
>NW_010421644.1:7093-7356 GCF_000710305.1 Buceros rhinoceros silvestris | reverse complement strand
CGCGGGGAAGCGGGTGGGGCCCAGCCTGCACGGGCCGTATGCGGTTAGGGAGGGCGTCCACCCGCGCACAAACAACACCGCAGGGCTGAAGTGAGTCCTCAAAGCGGGTTAAAATTTGTGAGGGAATGCAAAAGACAGCCAGAGGCGGCAGGGCGGGCAGCCCCAATTTTCCATTAACTTGCAGAGCACGGGGGGCTGAAATTCAAATGGGTTCTGGTGCTGCCCTCCAGTTTTATTGCCGCTGTCTTCCTGATCTTATCTGT
>NW_010421644.1:6377-7072 GCF_000710305.1 Buceros rhinoceros silvestris | reverse complement strand
GGCTGCAGGTTGAGTGCGAAGCGGCAGCGTGGCCCCGGCTCGTCTGTTGCGTGATGCAGGGAAGGGTTTAAGTGGCCTTATTAAATCAGGGGTGGAAGGTGGGGGAGCGTTGAGCCCTGGGCTCTCAGGGGGCTGTGGGGCTGCCTGGCACCCGAGAGCTGCCAGATCCCAGCCCTGGGCAAGCGCAGCAACTGTGGCTGCTCCAGCCCCCCCGTATCCAAGTCCCAGCGGGGTCAGCCCTCGGCGCTGCGCTCCCCCCTTCCCCCTGGTTTCCCTGAGAGATCAAGGGGCCGTTTCCCAGCCCTCCTCCCGCACAGCTCAGTGCCACAGGCAGCACCTCGGAGCCGGGCGAGATGAGTGCCGGGATCTGCCAGCCCGGGGGCAGTATCCCTGGGAGGGGCGAGGGTGCATGGGAGTCTTGCTCTCATTTTCCGTAATCAGTCCTGGTGGGAACTGAATGTTCCCAGGTCGGGGCTGGAGGCAAGCTCAGCGCCGTGTTTCTCTGCTGATCTGTCCTTGGGACTTAATCTCAAACCCCTTATCGCCGCCACCATCAAGCGCTGGGAGGCAGCGAGAACCATTACAGCGGTTTTGACATAGCTTCCAGCTATTTTTTCCCCCCTGACCAGCTCGGGGTGGTTCGAGCTGAGCCCTGTACTCCATTAGCAACGGCGCTGGGTGGGTGCCAGTTGCCC
>NW_010421644.1:3139-6186 GCF_000710305.1 Buceros rhinoceros silvestris | reverse complement strand
CCTCTCTGCCCTGTCCCTCGCTTAGCAGACACCTGGGCTGGGGCAATGGCCGAGCTGCCCATCCCGGAGCTGCCCCCAGCCCTGTCCCACTGCAGCGGCCGCTTCACCATCAGCACCCTCCTGGGCATGGAGGAGAGTGGCCAGGGTCCCTACGCGCCTGCTCCTCTCTGGCAGCCCCCTCGGCACCAGGACCTTCGGCTACAACACGGTGGATGTGGTGCCTGCCTACGAGCATTATGCCAACAGCAAAGGGGTGGGGGACGCGGGGAAGGGCCGGCCTTCGCTGGCAGACCTGCACTCCATCCTCAAGGTAAGGTGGGGTTCGGCCCTGCCACCAGCATCTCCGGCATCCCCCAGGCATGTCACTGGTCCCCGTGGGGTGTCTGTGGGGTGGCACTTTGTCTCCTGCTTCTTGGTGCCGTAACTGGTGCTGCGCCGATGGGCACAGCCCCAGGAGAGGCCCGGGGGTAACCAGCTGTTTCCAGCGTGGTGCTCAGCCAGGGCGCACCCCCTGGGACAGCTCCTGCCTTCGGACCCGCCTGTCCTCACCTGCCTTCCCCGTGTCCCCACAGCCCGATCCCGGTCGCCTCCGCACGCCGGTGTTTGACCTGCAGCGGAGCAACGGGCTGCCAGAGGCTGGGCCGGAGGAGGCGAAGGGGGAGCTGGGCAGGGCCCCCGCTCCAGAGCCTGTCCGCTTCGGGTGGGTGAAGGGCGTGATGGTGAGTGCGACTCTTCCCGCAGGGAGCAGCCTCCTGCCCTCACCCCCCACAAGCAGCGGCAGGAGGCGTTTGCCCCCCGCCGTCAGATTTTTCCCGATGTGTGTATTTTTCACAAGTGAATGGATAATTTCCTGAATAATTTCCTGCCCTCCTCTGCGGGCCGGGTTCTATTTGGAGGAGCAGAAGAGCCGACGCGGCCCTGGCTGTCACTGGGTGCCTGCACCCTGAGGGCTGGTCCCCCGCTCTGGCCCCCCAGATTCGCTGCATGCTGAACATCTGGGGAGTCATCCTCTACCTGCGCTTGCCCTGGATCACTGCCCAGGCGGGAATCGGTGGGTGCCGTGGGGTGCCGCAGGCAGGATGGCAGCACTGGTGGCCCAAAACAGCTGGTGGGGGCGGGGGAAATGCCAGCAGCATCGAGCATGGGGTGATGCGCAGGGTCCTTATAGGTCTCCTACGGAAGGCAGGGGGGTCTGTGGGGCTGGGGGGAGGCAGGAGCAAAGCGGTGTCCTCTCCCCGCAGCCCTGACGTGGCTCATCATCCTGATGTCTGTGACGGTGACCACCATAATTTCCAGCATGGGCTGCGAGGTGCTGGGGGCCCCCAAAAAACACGTGAGGCAGGCAGCTGAAACAAACCACGGACTGTTCCCATCACGTCAGGGGGCACCTACTTCCTCATCTCGCGGAGCCTCGGGCCGGAGCTGGGCGGCTCCATTGGGCTGATCTTTGCCTTTGCGAACGCGGTGGCTGTGGCCATGCACACGGTGGGCTTTGCCGAAACCGTCCGGGACCTGCTGCAGGTAAGAAAGCGGCTCTGTGAGTCCTCTGGGTCCTGTCCCCTCCACCTTCTCCACCCCCACCTCCTTCTCCGCCCAAGCTGCGTGAATTATCGTAGTTCGTGTTAAACGTTGGGCCACCGGTAAGGTCCAGCTGCGGAAAGCCAGGGCAGTCGTGGTGGCTCGCTGAGGGGGAGGGCTCTGTCTGCATTGCGGATGGTTCCGCCTCCCCAGGAGCACAACTCCCTCATTGTGGACCCCACCAACGACATCCGCATCATCGGGGTTGTCACCGTGACGGTGCTGCTGGGCATCTCCCTGGCCGGCATGGAGTGGGAGGCCAAGGTAACGCTCACTTCCTCCTCTCACCTTATTCCCTGGGGCTGGTAAGAGCCGTGCCTGCTGCCCGCCGAGCAGCCGAGGAGCAGAGGATGCCTGTAGCTCTCCAAAACCAGGCGAGGTTTCTCCTAGTGCACGCTTTACCTTCTCGGTGCCCAAACCCCGACTCTTCAGCTGGTTCTTTCTGGTCTGGCAGGCACAGATACTCTTTTTCTTGGTCATCTTGGTTTCCTTCATAAATTACCTGGTGGGGACAGTGATCCCGGCTACTGCCGAGAAGCAAGCGAAGGGCTTCTTCAGCTACCGAGGTGGGTCCACCGCGGGTTGGCGTTGCGCTCAGCGGGTCCAGGCACATCACTGGTGCCTGGCTCTTTGCTGCGGGAAGGTGCTCCTCCTCTCTGAGGAGCCATTCCTGCCTTCCTCCCGTGGACTACCTGCCACCAGCATCTGCCTCCATCCAGCGCTGCGGTGCTTCAGCCAGGAGGAAGGTGGTCGGAAGGCCCAAAATGCTTCTCCTCTGCTTCCTCCCCAGCCGAAATCTTTGCCCAGAACTTTGTGCCCAACTGGCGTGGACCTGACGGCTCCTTCTTTGGCCTGTTTTCCATTTTCTTCCCATCGGCAACTGGTATCCTGGCCGGAGCCAACATTTCGGGTGACCTGAAGGTGGGTTTTGGCTGTTGCTGCCTGAGCCAGCATTCCTCAGGGTTCCAGACCTGGTTTTTCCCTGGGCTTTTGGTTTTGATCCAACTTTTAGACCTTATTTTATTTCCTCCATCGGCAACTGGTATCCTGGCCGGAGCCAACATTTCGGGTGACCTGAAGGTGGGTTTTGGCTGTTGCTGCCTGAGCCAGCATTCCTCAGAGTTCCAGACCTGGTTTTTCCCTGGGCTTTTGGTTTTGATCCAGCTTTTAGACCTTATTTTATTTCCTCCGGAAACTTTGGGGAAGGCTTGGCCGGGAGGTGCTCTGTGGCTTTGTGTCATAATGAACTAAAATTCCTCTTGCGCGGCAGCCACGGTTCAAATGCCAGTGTCGCGGTGCTGCTGGGACACTGTCTTAGCTCTCTGTGACTCCCTTGGGCAGGATCCCGCCGTGGCCATCCCCAAGGGTACATTGATGGCCATCTTCTGGACCACTGTGTCTTACCTGGTGCTCTCTGCTACGATTGGTAAGCAGCGTGTCCTTGGGTGAGCTGGGTGGGACCCCTCCCC
>NW_010421644.1:2629-2974 GCF_000710305.1 Buceros rhinoceros silvestris | reverse complement strand
AAACATGTGGCCGGGGGGGAGGCAGGTGGTGGGAGCAAGCTGTGGACACCAGCACCCCATACCCCAGGGCACGCGCTGCAGGCGCCAGACCTCACTCCTGCCTCCGCGGCGGGGAAAGTCCTCCAGCGTGGGCAGCAGGGACGTGGCAAGGGGGACGCCGCGGGCAATGGGACACAGGGCTGGGTTGCGTGACACTGTGGGGAGATGCTAGCCCCGTTCCAGCCCCGCTGAGGGGCTGCTGGGACAGGGCGCAGGCGCTGAGCCGGTGCCACGTGCCCCTCCAGGCGCCTGCGTGGTCCGGGACGCTTCGGGCAGCCTGAACGATAGCGTGGTGGTGGGCTCGCC
>NW_010421644.1:1672-2139 GCF_000710305.1 Buceros rhinoceros silvestris | reverse complement strand
CAGCATCCTGGGGAGCACCCGTGCCATTAGAGCACCCACGTAACCGGGATGTACTGGGGAGTGCGTCTCACTCGAGCTTTTGCATGCGGCTGGGCTTTGCCGCATGGATGACGTTGACGGGAGAGCACCGGGGGCAGCAGGACGGGCCCGGGGCCGGGAATCCCACCAGGCCAGGGCGGAGGTCGGTGCGCTGAGGGGGCGGGTTCCTGACCACCTGGTCTTTGAGCAGAGCATGAGCATGGTGTCTGGGTTCGGCCCCCTCATCACAGCGGGGATCTTCGGCGCTACCCTCTCCTCGGCACTGGCCTGCCTCGTCTCAGCCCCCAAAGTCTTCCAGGTGAGGGCGTGGTGCACCCATGGCCCCAGCTGCCAGCAGCGGGCAGTGCTCCTGGCCCGGTGCTCAGCGCTGTGACACCGGCTCTGCGGCCGTGGGCAGCCCCAGGAATAGGAAGACGCTGCCATAAGGG
>NW_010421644.1:1030-1540 GCF_000710305.1 Buceros rhinoceros silvestris | reverse complement strand
AGTAGGAAGAGGCTGCCATCAGCGGAGGGGCAAGGCCAGTTTGGTCCTTGCAAGACCTACCGCGGCGCTGCTGCCCCTCGTGCTCGTGCCGTCCCAAATGCCTCTCTCCCCATAGTGTCTCTGCAGGGACCAGCTCTACCCTCTCATCAGCTTCTTTGGGAAGGGCTACGGCAGGAACAGCGAGCCCATCCGTGGCTACATGCTCACCTACCTCATCGCTGTTGGCTTCATCCTCATTCTCACCTACCGCATCGCGGTTGGCTTCATCCTCATCGTTAGGAGCTTGCGGCCCTGGTGCCTGCCACCAGCCGGGTGTCTCTGTTCGCACTGCTTGACAGCTCACCCTCCTCCTCCTCACAGCGGAGCTCAACGCTATTGCCCCCATCATCTCCAACTTCTTCCTCTGCTCCTACGCCCTCATCAACTTCAGTTGCTTCCACGCCTCCATCACTAACTCCCCAGGTGTGCCGTGCCGTGCCGTGCCGTGCCGTGTGGCGGGGGGGGCGCCGT
>NW_010421644.1:0-477 GCF_000710305.1 Buceros rhinoceros silvestris | reverse complement strand
CCGGGTGCGTTGAGGCAACTCGGCACCACTGGTGCCCCAGGAGGAGTCTAGCCAAGGTGCTAATCCATCTTCCCCACGTAGATGTCAACTGGGGCTCCTCCATGCAAGCCAGCTCATACAACATGGCCCTCAACTACTCGGTGGGGCTGAGCCAAGTGGATGAGCACATCAAGAACTACAGGCAAGGGCAGCTTGGTGCTGGACACGGAGGGAGGGGAGTGCAGAGCCACCCGCTGCCAGCGACAAATCCTTCAGGGTGGCTTCATGCCCACGGCCACGTCCTCACCACCATCCTCAGTAACCAGGAGCCATGGCAAAATCCCACATCCTTGCTGCGTGGGCAGAAGCGGGAAGCAGGACAAACCCCGCCTTCCCGTACTAGGCAGATGCGTTGGTCTCATCTGACAGAACGAGACTGCGGCCACAGGGTTTCATCTCATCCTAAAGACGCTCCCTAGAGTTGCTGCTGGCCAGGCG
>NW_010421643.1:3144-6998 GCF_000710305.1 Buceros rhinoceros silvestris | reverse complement strand
AAACAGCCCCCCTTCTCAAACCGCGACAGCTAGTAATGAAGTAATCATAGAATGCTTTGGATTGGAAGAGACCTTCGAAGGTCATCTAGACCAACCACTCCTGCAGTGAGCAGGGACATCTTCAACTAGAACAACCTGCCCAGAGCCTCATCTAACCTGATCTGAAACTTTTCCAGGGATGGGACATCTACCACCTCTCAGGGCAACCTGTGCCTGTGTTTCACCACCCTCCTTGGAAAAAATTCCTTCCTTGTATCTAGTTTGAATCTTCCCTCTTTTTGTTTAAAACTATTAACCCTTGTCCTATCACAACAGGCCTTACTAAAAAGACTGTCCCCATCTTTCTTATAAGTCCACTTTAAGCAATGAAAGCCCACAACAAGGTCTCCCTAGAGCCTTCTCTTCTTCAGGCTGAACTACTCCAACTCTTTCAGCCTGTCCTCATAGCAGAGGTGCTCCATCCCTCTGATCATGTTTGTGTCATTTTTGAATGCCACTCTAACAGGCTCATGTTCTTCTTGTGCTGAGAACTCCAGAGCTGGATACAGTACTGCAGATGAGGTCTCTCCAGAGCGGAGCAGAACAGCAGTATTCTTCCCCTCAACATGCTGGTCGCGCTTTTTTTGATGCAGTCCAGGACACAGTTGGGTCACGTCCAGCTTTCATTTGCCAGTACCTGCAAGTCCTTCACTGCAAAGGCTGCTTTGAATCACCTCATCCCCCAGCCTGCATTGATATCGAGGACTGCCCCGACCCAGGTGCAGGACTTTGCACTTGGCCTTGTTGAACCTCATAAGGTTCACACAAGCCCACTTCTCCAGCTTGTCCAGGTATGTATCTTGGCACATATATCTAATATCGTAGCTTATAGGTACAGCCTACTGAAGCACATGTTTACCAAAGAAGGTGTATGGCCCCAGCCCAGATCACTTGGGGTCACTGAAAAATACATGACACTTTGTGAAAGGTTAGAGGTACCAACCTGTCCTGGCTGAATTCTGGTCAAAGAAGTGGACTGCAAAACCAAGTAGCATTGTCATAGGTGATCATGTGATGGATGGGTGACTCACAGCCCAACTGCCTTGCATAGAGTTGCACAAGGTTTGTTAATATTCATCCTCACAACCCAGTGAGCGAGATCAGACAGAAAGAAAAGGGACTGTCATGTAGACCCAAATTACTGGCGAAGTGGGACAGCTGTGAAAGCACTGGAAAAAGAAAACTCTTCCTAAATGTTCTGAGAATTCCTCCTCTTATTTGGGACAACACGGGGAGAAGCGGAGACTGCAGCATCCAGTTTCCCCGCTGTTCTCTGATCATTCATCCACCAACACAGACACACACTAGTCATCTAAGTCTCTTGCTAATTGAAGCTATTACTATTCTTAATAAACTAATTCTGGAAGAATTTGGAAGAGGGTAGGTGTCTACAACAATGTTGTGAAAGAAAATATTAAAATTTGTAACTGCAAGTACAAGACCTGAGGCACCGTAACACAAAGTCTAACTTCTTCCCATTCACCTCCTTTGCTTGACCAATCTGTGATTTCAAAGTTTAGCGGTACCCTGAGAACTACCAGCACACTCACTTCCATCAATCTTGGCATTGAGCTCTACACGAAAACTTGAGCTATGAGCAGACAAACTGAGACTTTCAAAAGGTTAAGTGTCAAATTCAGAAATTAGATCTCTGGGATAGCTCTGCTCCCCTGCTTTTACAACACGCCTTTTAAGCCTAGATCAAACAACTGAACTGAACTGTAACTTGCACAAACTATGACTTGTCAGAAGAACCTTGCAAGAACTTCAAAGACCTATTCTGTTAAACTGCCAGAGATAAAGCTCAGTATTTGACAGTTACTTTGTATCTGCTGTACGGGTATCTCAGCTCCTTTGAAGGCCAACACTGCAGAAGAAAATACGCTGCTGGAAACTGGGCAGCTTTTCACAGTTGTGCTTTTGGGCGGGTGTTTATACTCCGCCAGCAGGGCGTTTCACACAGGCCCCTGATGCAGCTTTTGAGTCAGAAGTCAGAGATGGATCCTACTCCCTCTGCCCTCATAAATACTTCCCTAGAAAATTCAAGCACACGTGACCACTACAGGGTCAATCTCTTGAAGCATGGGACTTTGTCAGCTCCAAAAATACTTGGCTAAATCTGGAACACTTTGGGAACCTGTTGGAAATAACTGTTCTGTTAAATCCCCTCTTCTCCTGAAGGGTGAGAAAGGGCTGATGTCCACCTGCCTCAGGAAGAATATGAAAGACCTAGGTGTCTTGACAGCCCTCAACTAAAATATTCCCCAGTCCTCAGCAGCAACACTTGCAGAAGATGTCAGCCAGTTTCCTCTGTCTGTGTGTTCATTTTCCCTGGGACAATGATAACATTCTGGTTTCCATCTTCCATTCTTCAGCTTCTATGAAAAGCATAACAAATAACCCAAAAATGCTGTCTTAAGAGAATGGGTGCTCTATTCATAGCTACCTCCAGCAGTATCAGGACCCAACCCTTACACTCTTCTGCTTCTGCCTAGCCTCTGTGCACCAAGGCATTTCTTAATGCTGCTGTGCTTTAAGGGAAAAGGAAAAGGAGACAGTTGGCAGGTGTTTTGCTGTCAGAAAACCTGTGGTTGCTGCCAGGATATTGACTGGCACTGAGTTCAATGCCAGAGCTGAGCTTCACACCAGGACACAACCCTGTGGAACAGCCCTTGCTATCAGTTTACATCACACCATGCCCAGAGTCAACCCTGGCTTTAACCTAGGCCTAAATCACAGCAGCCAAAGACAGAAACCTGGATAGTTTCTTTATGAATGAAACTCCTGAATCCCTCTAGTGCTCATTGGATTTATTTACTTCTACCACTGTTTTTTTAATGACACTGTTCCTAATTACAAATTATTGGAAGAGATTTAAACACTGAAGTTGCCTCCGGTTTTCTCAGAGGGAACAGAAGGTCAAAACAACTATCTTTATAGCACTGTATTTCCCCTTTCCACCATGACCACCAGTACATGATATGCATTGAGAGATGGTTTTTTGTTTTTCCATTAAACAAAGTATTTTGATCACATTTTCTTGATAAATTAGTATTTCTTACACAGAAGTGCCCCAATACTGAACAGTACTGTGGGATGTGAAAATGGAATATGGCAACATACTCAAAAAAGCACACCGCTTGACATCAGCCATGTATGTGTGTGTGTGTATATATATATATACATACACACTCTCCTGAACAACCCTGTGTCAGCAAGTCAGAAGTATCAAGTAACTCAAAGCAATTCAAAACCAACAAACCCAAAGTACCAAATTAGATTCAAAGCATATTACTGGCACTAGGCCTGAGCTGCAAATTTAGATCCAGTTCTGAGTTTTCTCAAGGTTCACAGAAAGGGGCAAAAGGAACATCTTAATTCAGAGTCCAGACTAGATCCAATTCTCATTCATTCAAAAGAGAGTAAGAAAGAACTAAAAGCCTTGGAAACAAAGCAGTAAAAGCCAAATCTAAAACGCCATCTTAGGCAACCAAATCAACGTAAGCAACCCAAAAAAATTCTGCAACATGGCTTAGTTACTCATCAAGAATTTGTAGCTGTGGCTAAAAACACCGTAACAGAATTTGTGGTACTTCATTGCATTGGCAACTAAGATAGTGTGTCATCATCTAGCACTGGGGTACTTCAAACCAGGGGGGATACCCAAGGCAAGCATTTCTGACAGCAGTGCCCTGCCCTACCGGGTTTGGCTCAGCACACGTGCACCAGGCACACCTGCCTCACACACACAAAGTAGAACCGAGTGCAAGCCAGGGTATAGCAAGCTGCTTCGTCCAGAGACACGGCTGTAGGGA
>NW_010421643.1:0-3050 GCF_000710305.1 Buceros rhinoceros silvestris | reverse complement strand
GGGAAAGGTGTGTGCACAGAGATAAGCGAGAAGAGTGAGGGAGGTGGTGACAGCAAGGCAGAAGGATTGCAGACAGCTTTTTTCTCAGTTTTCCCTATCAACCAGTTTAGGTGCTCCACCCCGTCCAGATTCTTGATGCATTCAGGATGGAAAAGCCCATCCTAGCCAGTGTTCAAGGAACTCAGTCACCTGACTTCACTGCTCCTCCACAAGGATCTAAAGACATTGCCACTCAAAAGACACTTTATCGATCTAGACTTACATCCAGACTCAATAATAATTCTAAGTTCAAAGAGAAGTAGTAAAACCAACATATGAAATCAAGATTGTTCTTCCAAAGAACTGGACTAAAGAAATGCTGCCATTTGGAGTCAACATTTGTTGGTTACAAAAAGGCTACTAACAACATACTATGGCAGGTCAGGATGTCAAAGCGTTTTTCATTTTAGTGTTAAATGGGTTTCTTAATAATTGTTTATAATGTTTAATTTGCAATGTCTTGCAATATACAAGTTATTTTATTAACTACAAAAATACCGTCATCACTACAAATTTCAACTCAGCAATGGTGAAATCTGACACCTGCTGAAGAGAGCTGGTTTCCTGCTACTAACTTCCCTCTCTCAAGTACATCCCACAGCAGTACATTGTCTGCGAGGAGATGTACAAGCCAGCCGGCGATATGAGGGCAGCAAGCTGGCACCTCTGTTCAGAGAACAAGCAAATACTCATCTAAGTCAAAAGATAACTAAAAAACTGATGAAAGAAAACTGTCATTGATCATTCGAACTCACTGGCAAAAAGGCCAACTGCTTCTAAGATTTCAGGAATGATTTAGACATCAGCATTACTATGCATTTGAGCTATAAACTCCTAAATCTATTTCAAGATATTTTGCTCTAGTCACCATCAAGATACTAAATGGGCCATCAATCCATTATTTCACTAATTTTCAAAGTAATTAAGCATCAGGCCTCTAATGTGTCAGCCTGAACTGACACCTGAATTTCAACCTATGACAGCTGCATTCCTCTGAGATCACAGGTTTTGTCCTCCTCTCAGGGAGGAATGGAGCAAAAACCTTCTCAGACAACTAATGTGGTGATTCCTAGAGACCAGGTGAATATGGCCTTGAGGAAAAGCTCCAGAACGAACAGCCCCACCTCTGAAAAAGAAAAAAAGAAAAGCCTGTCCTGAAGAAGTGGCACAAATCAGTTGGTTCTACCAAACTCATCACTCTAGCAAAGTTGTAATCCCAACACAGAAAGGCAGCACTCACTGCAAATGCACACACAGGACTAAGCTTTCAGTATAACGTATAAGTAAACAAGTCTAATCAATCCTTTTTTTTTTTACTTCTTTGTAGAAGCTAGGACAAAGCCAAGATACATAATTAAGGCACTCTAGAAGGAGGCCCTGGTTCTGCAAACACAAAGGTAACTGTAACCATGTAAGGAGATTTCAGTGAGTCTGCCCATCATTACAAGGGCAGAAACAAAACGTTTGCAAGAGCCAGAACCTCAGATGAACAAGTCACTGGGCCAGAACCTGCCTTTAGCAGAGCAGCTATCTCTCAATAGCTGGGATTACAGCACCTCCAGAGACTTAGGCCACCTTTCATTCAAAGTCTACAAGTCCAGTTTCCAAACATTAATTAAACTCAAGAAATACACCACACTGAAACACAGAGCAGGAGTTAAACCATGGATTTTTGGGTGGTTCCTAAGACACTAAACCATGGGAGGTATGGCATTATAAAAAAAAAAAAAAAATTGTTCAAAGCAAAGTAAAACAGTGGAATACCCTTGAAAAGGAGGCTGAATTAACTGCAAATCCAGATTTTAAAGTGTTGCTTTACTTCATTAGAAGTCAGAATCCATCCTGCCCCTCTTTTAATTAGCTCTGACTCCAAAAAAAAAAAAAAGCCTCCCTTGAAAACAATGGGACCAGTCTCTGAATTGGGGATGACTGAGCACATGAAAACAGAATTGACCCAGCGCACCAAGAGCTTCCAAAGGTTTTGTGCATTAGGCAGAGCTCTGTTCTCTGGATGCTGTATCCTTGGCAACTATTATGCGAAAAACCGTTCTACAAATGCAAAACTTCTGTCTGTTCCAAGAGCTTTTCTCTGAAATACTTTTATGGGGGTTTGGATATCCTTAAT
Organism: Buceros rhinoceros silvestris; assembly: GCF_000710305.1. Taxonomy (NCBI): domain Eukaryota; kingdom Metazoa; phylum Chordata; class Aves; order Bucerotiformes; family Bucerotidae; genus Buceros; species Buceros rhinoceros. The sequence continues at coordinate 886 of NW_010421643.1, read as the reverse complement.
CTAAGGGCACACACAGCCCTTTGTCATCTTCTTGCAAGCTCCCAAGAGCAAGTTATAATACAACAAGTGATGCTAAGAGAGTATTTTCCTCCCACTTCATCAGAGAACAAATAAAAGTTTTACAACTTTTACTTTGTTTTCTTCAGCAAAGAAAAAAGAAGTAGGTGCTTTTCCTTTTTCTTCGGTGCACTCTGCAGAACTAATGTGCAGGTACAAGATAAGAATTAAAGGACGCTATTATTTTGTCAATCAATGACATTGATTTGAAAATTTAAAGGAGGATCGTGCCGAGGTGCATGACTTCAAGGGCTGAACTACAGATGCCAGCATACATATTAAAAGAGGTGTGCAAGAAGAGATAGGTAAGATTTGACAGGGGCTATGGCAGTAACATGCTACAGCTCTTTGCAAGAGGGGCTAGTAGCACCAATTGCTTCAAGGGCAGCAGACACACTACTATTTTTGCCAAAGCTCTGGCTCTAGCTGCCTATCTCATTAAACCTCACCACAGCAAATCTTGTGTGGATCCCCTCTGTACGACAGTGCTTCTCACAGCTTGGCTGTCCTTAAACAACACGTTATTCCTCAATATCATCAGATATTCAGACATCGCTAGTGAGGGACAGGCAATGCAGTATTTGATAACCAACCAGGGCTTTGGTTTGGTAAGGGGTTTTTTTCCGCATAAGGAAAACGTACAGCAGCTACAGCTAAAGCAGAGGCAGAAGTTACCTTTGCAGGCGTCTGGGAACGCACTGGAGCAGCTGGGGAAGACCCCCCGGCGTCCCCTCGGGCCCCTTCCCAGGACTTAAGGAAATATTTGTACTGCTAGGACAAGAGATACGGGAGCCGGCGGGCTCCCTCCCGGTGCAGCCCCACGCCAGGC
>NW_010421642.1:3338-3685 GCF_000710305.1 Buceros rhinoceros silvestris | reverse complement strand
GGGAGAGGACAGGTTGCTCCACAACTGTGGGGAACAGTGAGCAGCCTGCGAGGAGCAGCCACAGCATCTCCAGAGACTCCGGACTCCAGAGTTGCAGAACGCGACGTGCCATGCTAGTCCAGGATCAGCTCTCGCTAGAGCTCCAGCAGCACCAGAAGCCTAAGCCCCGGTTGTCAGCCGCCAGCGTGGAGATGGAGGGGTCACCTCTCATGCCTTGCAGGGCTGAAGAGGACAGCAGCAGAGAGCCACAGTCAGAGCCTGGGTCCTCCTGCGGGGACCCCAGGAACTCCTCCCCAGATGGGGCAGGGATTGCATCTCCCTGCCTGGCCCGGGGGCTTTTTTTCCCC
>NW_010421642.1:2589-2823 GCF_000710305.1 Buceros rhinoceros silvestris | reverse complement strand
CGCCTGCCAGCCCACACACTGGGCATTGGGGGCAGGGTCTTGCGCAGCTGGGGCTGGGGCTTGGTGGCCATCCTCACCAGGTACTTGACAATCTTCTGTGTCTCATTCCTCTCCAGCAGCTGCCTGAGCTCTCTCTTCCTCAGGAACTCAGCAGCATCAAGTAGGGTCAGCCAGGACTCCTGCAGAGGAGCAGAGGCTGGCAGGGGGCAACCTTGCACGGGGCACAAGAGCTGC
>NW_010421642.1:1598-2270 GCF_000710305.1 Buceros rhinoceros silvestris | reverse complement strand
AGCTGCTGCTCTTTGCCCAAGGCCAGCAGGAAGCTGGTGGAGGCTGTGCCAGGCACCAGGGCAGGAGGCAGCCAAGCCACCTCCCATGGGGACACCAGTAGGACAGAAACCCTCACCTGGACCACCTTCTCCTTCTTATCATGCAGGTGGAAGAAGAGCGGAAGCAGGCTCTGCCACACCAGCACCTTCAGTGGCTTTTTTGCCTCTTCCGCTACAGCTGCTATCACCACAGAAAAGAGGTAAATGGAGAGCTGCTGCACAGTGTAGTTGTCCTGGGGGAAAGGAAGAGGGCAAGAGCTCAGCACCAGCTGTCCGCGGCCCGCATGGTCATGGCTCTGTGTCACAGGGCACAAAGTTCCCTGGCAGCACCCAGTGCCTGTGGTTGGGGGTCCCAAAGCCTTACGTGGTCAAAGATTGTCAGGAGCCTCTCAGCCAGCTGCAGAGTGGTGGGGATGGCCATCGGGATGTCTGTGGCATGAAGCACCCTGATGAGCACCACTAGGGTCATCCTGAGCTGCTCCTGGTCTGCTTCCTGCAGCAGCATTATCAGCCTTCGCAGATGCCACCGTATTCGTCTGGCCTGTGTGGGACACGACACCGGGCTGTGAAGCCGGGAAAGGCTGCACTGCCCAAAGCGCTCCGGCCCTTCGGCCCCATGCTGCTGCCTCGGGG
>NW_010421642.1:265-837 GCF_000710305.1 Buceros rhinoceros silvestris | reverse complement strand
GCGGGGCTCCCCCCGCGCAGCTGCTACGGCTGCAGGAGGGCAGAGCAGTGGGAGGCAGCTCAGCAAGGCAGCGCTCGCCATTCAGCTCACCTTGATCACTAACGCCATGGCAGGAGCCTCCCAGCGCTTCCTCTTGTCACCAGACTGCTTGAGTATGCAGCTGGCGATCGGGTATCCCATGCCGGAACGGAGCATTGCTCTGGAAGGGGGAAAAAGGCACATTGACCCTGAGCAGGGTGGGCAAAGCTCTCCCGGGACTCACTCACAGACATCTGGTGTCCCCCAGCACCCCTCGCTAGGACAAAGGTAACTGAGACTAGAGAAACACCCTTCCTGCCCTGATGCCTTCCCTTCCGAGGAGACCCCTGCCCTGCCCAGGGTGCAGAACTGTGGGGCCAGAAATGGGGAGCTGGGGGGTGGTGGAGCAGGGAGATGGGGGCTCTCACCTGGCCAGCAGATACATTGCACGGTGCTGGGTCTCAGCATCGAGGAGCATCTCCCAGCCGTGCCCGTGTTCAACCTCAGACACTTTGTCCTTGTAGCCCAGACGGCAGAGCGGCGCCTGCAGAGAC
>NW_010421642.1:0-221 GCF_000710305.1 Buceros rhinoceros silvestris | reverse complement strand
GGGTCTGCCGTGACCTGGCCAGCAGACGTGTTGCAGGGTGCTGGGTCTCAGCATTGAGGAGCATCTCCCAGCCATGCCTGCGTTCAACCTCAGACACCTCGTCCTCGTAGCCCAGACGGAAGAGCAGCACCTGCAGAGTCTCCACTGCGTATCTGTGAGCAGAGCAAAGCCCAGATCAGTCTGGGAGCCTTGGCCCCAGCCCCGGGGCCATGGCAGGGATG
>NW_010421641.1:0-2200 GCF_000710305.1 Buceros rhinoceros silvestris | reverse complement strand
GTAAATTAATTATTTATTTAGTAAAAGAAAAAAATTCACAGCCACAGATAAACCCTTTTTTCACAATCATAGACATCTTCTGCTACACACATTGTACTTACAGATTGGCATTTTAAAATGAGTCTAGCATGAAGAACAGAGCTGTTTCGGCATCCCTGAAGAATCTTTTATTTCTGTGTTGAAAAGTTTTATTCTTGGCAAAGGGGCAGCCATCTTCCCTCACCAGTGGAATTCAGTATCGTGATGTGATGCAATGGTGTGTGATTTGGGGGGACAGAATAGCAGTGTCTGATCTCCAGACCCATTCTGTCCTTGGCATCTACAGGGGTTTCCAGCAGTGACGGCAACCAAGGAGGTCTGGCGGAGAAGTGGACATGTGGACGTGTATTCCCTTCAGCAACAAAAATAAAAGATCCGATCGAGGATGTATCCCACACTTTTCCCTAATACTTAACAATTACTGATCTGTTTGTGATAAGCAACCACTCACAATATGAGATCTTGGTTTGTTTGCAAACAACCTTCCCATGATGCTGCTAAACGAGGGAGGTTGCACGTGTCAACCCTTCTTTCCTCCCAAGGTCCTTTTATGTTTTCCATTCTCCTCAGATGGTGCTGATGTTTGGATTTTCAGATTAAGACTAACTGTTGACATTCCCCTATAAAACCTTCATTCTTTCAGCATATTGCACTGGTGACAAAGGCAGCCTTTCACTACTCCCCACCATATTTTAGTTATTCAACAACAACAACAACCACCACCACCCTCAGTTAAAATGTCCAAATATTTATTCTCACGTTTGCTACTCTTAGGCTATTACGGCATCTTTGTCTGGCATTCAGCACAGGATTTCTTTCCCACTGCCCACAGCTTGCTTGGAAGGCAGAGGTGATGGTCTATGTCCCAAATAAATCACAAGCATCTCTCCTCTGATCACTCTTATGCCCTCTTATATAAAGTATTGTGTTTCTGCAGTGAGCCACTCACAGCCTCCGTCCTCACTTTCACCTGTCCCAGATAATTAAGTCTACATTCATCTTGTCCCCTGTGCTGAATCTACTGTGAGCCACTGGCAGGTTTCTCCTTAAGAATTCTGTGACCTCTATCACATACTCCCTGATCTGCCTTTGCCGTAAATACTACAACCTGCCTTTTTGCTAAATCCCATCTCTCAGGTCACCACTCCTCCTGGATTCTTCTCACTCAGATGGCTTTTATTTAACATTTCTTTCCAGCTACCCCCAATCTGACGAGCTCTTAGTGCTAAGACATTAAGGCCATCTTTAGCAGAATAAAGTGTGTAATATCTTTAATTCACACTACAAGTAAGCTTGTTTTGTTTTGTTTTGTTTTTTACCTCCAGCAAATTACATGGAAACACAGTTTTCCCTGCATACAAGATAACTGAACAACTGAACAACTTGGTCTAGTGGAAGGCGTCCCTGCCCATGGCAAGGAGGTTGGAACTAGGCGATCTTTAATGTCCCTTCCCACCCAAACCATTCTATGATTCTGTGATTCTTCAGTAATATGTCGGTAACATGTTAAAACTCACCAAACTGGTGAGTTTAGATGGTGAGGATTAGAGTGATGGGTCTAGAGAGCAAGTCTTATGAGGAGCAGCTGAAGGAACTGGGGTTGTTTAGTCTGGAGAAAAGGAGACTCAGGGGAGACCTCATCACTCTCTACAATTAGCTGAAAGGAGGTTGAAGTGAGGTGGGGGTCAGTCTTTCCTCCCATGTAGCAAGTGATTGGATGAGAGGAATCAACCTCAGGTTGTGCCAGGGGAGATTTAGGTTGGATATAAGGAAAAATTTCTTTACAGAAAGGGTGGTCAAGCATTGGAATAGGCTGCCCAGGAGGTGATGGAGTCCCCATCCCTGGAAGTGTCCAAAAGATGTGTTGATGTGGCATTAAATGACAAGGTTAACAGACTCTGGCAGTGCAGGATGAACAGTTGGATTCGATGATCTTAAAGGTCTCTTCCAACCTGATGATTCTGTGATTCTGTAATACAAACAGCATTGAGTCAGGTTTTGTTTTCTCACTGTCTTTCATCTTCAGGTAGTAAGTTTAGTTCATTGTAGAAAATGAAAATAAGATCTTGGTTTTGATCGTGAGATCAATGATGAACAGAGAAGATAAACCATACTTCATATCATGGCTTGGCTTTGTTGACAAAGATTTGGGAAGGGCTTT
>NW_010421640.1:920-1429 GCF_000710305.1 Buceros rhinoceros silvestris | reverse complement strand
TTACTGTTTTAAGAGAGGGGGAGAACGGAAAATCTCTTACTCCTCAGGAGCTATTGCTTAAAGCTTTATATGTTATTAATTGGTTCCTTGTGGCTGAGGACAGCTTAACCCCAGTCCAATGCCACTTGCGAGGACCACCTGAACCTCTAGAGATCAGGCCACCTGTACTAGTATGGGAGCCCGAAACACAAACCTGGAAAGGGCCGTAGTCACTATTAACATATGGCAGAGGATATGCTTGTATCTCTATTCAGGTAATACACCATGCTGGGTCCCTGCGAAGTGGATTAAACCTGCCATAGCTACTGAATGCAACGTGATGCATCCACCAAAAGAGTCAAAGGACGACCACGAAGCTTTTCATCACACAGTCGTCCACTCCGTTGCTGGCAACGAGCAGTAGAGCAAGTGCACCAGACTCCTAACCAGTTGAAATCATTGCAGAACAAATTTACCATCGAAGCAGCGCGATCCAGCGACTCACACAGCTGGCATCGTAGACTTTAGAT
>NW_010421640.1:0-504 GCF_000710305.1 Buceros rhinoceros silvestris | reverse complement strand
AAAGTTAAACTGGACTGGAAAAGGGAGAGAAAGAGATAAAGGGAGAATAGATAAAAGTGTACAGTTACATATAAAATCTCCTGATCAAAATGATCCCCGCTTACAAACTCCCCCCCACAATGGCTCACGACACCGGTAGGGCGGGGGGGGAAGGCAAAAGTCCGCCGGTAGTCCGTTCACCTGCGCAAAGCTGTTGATATAGGAGTTTTCTCCTGAGGCAAACCTTTCATGCAAATAAAACACAGTTCTCTTCTCCTCTGGTGTGGCTGTAGGAACCTCTGCCAAGGATAGCTTCTTCCAGACTCCCCCACACACACATCTGCGCCACGGGCCAGCCAGGTCGTGTCTTAAGGAGAATATCTTCAATATTATCTTCAAATATCTTCAAAATATCTTCAAATTATATCTTCAATCTTCAAATATATCTTCAAATTCTCCTGCGCGTAGGGGCTATTTCATCCGCCACAGGGATAAGGGGTACCGCTGGCTCTGTCCATCAGGGCA
>NW_010421639.1:0-748 GCF_000710305.1 Buceros rhinoceros silvestris | reverse complement strand
AAAGTAAATTCTGTGGCTACAGAACATAAGGACATTACAATAAATTAATTTACTCTTTCAGTGACCCTGTGACAGGTCCTACTTTTTCAGATGGGAAACTGGATCGCAGAGTTCATAAAGAACAAAATTCCAGCTTTTTCCCTATGAGGCCTCCACTTTTCTTTTTAAAACTTTCATGCCTGTTTCTAGGAAAGAATAGAAGACCCCATGCCATAACCCTTCAGGGAAATACATGTCAGGCTCAGGTCTGCTTCCACTCACGGACTCTTTTAAAGGTAAACAGATAGAGCTTGGCAGGTCAGCAGAGTAGGTTGGTGAGGAGTAGAAGGCACTGTTATCCATGTCAAAGAGCAACCTAAAACCTTTCATGGCTTAGTCTAGCAGAAATCCTCTGTACTGGGGAAAAATGTACAGGACAGGCACTAAAAGGCCACCATGATGTTTGCTCCTACAGTCATTCGTCACTAAGGCACAGAGTCACTCACAGAGGGACTAGAACTGCACGTGCAGTTTATCTTGCTTTCCTCACAAATACTGAATTTATGATGAAAACAGGGAGGAGACAGAGAACCATGATATCTGTGAACGGTATCAAGCTAGTCTCCACAGGAAATACAAACTATGTCTGCATCTTTTTGAATATGAAACATATTTTCCTGTTACACTTAATGCAGTACAGAAAATCCCAGCCACTTCAGTGAACAACTGGATTTTATGTATGGCCTCTCGCACAGATGCTTGACACGGA
>NW_010421638.1:26961-62066 GCF_000710305.1 Buceros rhinoceros silvestris | reverse complement strand
TTAATTGTGTTCACCATTAAAACACTTCTGTGTCAACTTGCTGTCACATTTTTTGCCTGAACAAGCCATAATGAGCCACTGACTTTCTTTTACGTAGGTTTTGGTGGGTTTACCTTCCCTCTGGACCTGTGAAGTCTAGGAAACTTTGGAGACTTACAGCCTCCTAATTTACCATGACAGAGCCCTTCTTTTGATACCCCCAGAGGCCATCAATGGTCAGGTGGTAACCAGAACCTACACCATTCAAGGGTCAAACTAGATGAAATGGACCTTCAGGCAGCGCACACACACATATTGCCTGAGCCTGCCTGGTCATTTTATCCATTTCTTTAACTCACCTCCAATTGATTCTTCATTATGTTCTACAGTACTGACACTGAAGAAAGCAAAAAGAAACAACATGCACATGTTTTTTATAACTTAAACACAACCTAGAGTATACAGGTACACCTAAGGCCTCTCAGCCCTCCTGAACTAAAATGAATGAACTCAATGATTGTTAAAAGCCATTATGAAGAGTCTTCATATCTTTGAGATGACACTTGAAAGTCACATCGTAGACATGTTAAAAGTATTAAATAAAATCACCACCATTTCCAGTATAAACAACTATACATATGTTCCAAGCATCATGCTCGCTGCTTTCTATGGTTAACATACCAAAGATTTAGACATCAACAAATGTAAGGTCATGTTCACACTGAGCAGGTTCGTAAAAACATTTGAGTCATTTTTCAATATATGAACAGTGCCAAAATTCCCTAGGATTACTTTGGTTAAAAGTAATTGCAACTAACAGTTTTGAAAAAGAAGAAAACAGGATTTTTTGGACCAAAGATAGTAAAATGGAAATGTACAGCTATGGCTGGAAAAGCAAACAAAGTCCTCTCAAAACTGTAACTATTTTCTATAATAAACGAGGCTGGATCCCAAGAATCTGAAGCAGAATTTATGCAAAATTCTACATTTGCACGTACCCACACAACCCCTACCGACATCTGTTACAGCTAACAAAGAGCTGCACGCATACTACAGAGGGTGAAGTTTGGTCTGCCATAAAACAGCAGAAAGATATGAGATGATCAATTATTAATGAAGTTGAAATCTTAACTTAAAAGTTTAAAGCACACACACTGAGAAGTCTGTGATATCAAAGCATTAAGTAATTTGAAAAGAATGTATTTTCAGCTCTGGGCGACGTGTTTTCCTTGCAAAACCATCAGATATTTCTTGCTTTTTTTTTTTGGTGTTTTTGTTTTCCCCTTGTGTTTCCAGTATTGCTTCTCAAAGATTAATCTTTTAAATGGCTCCTGCAGCCCTTGGTCTGTCAGGTGGGTTTTAAGCCTAAATTTTTTAAAACTCAGTGTTTACTGTCAAAAAAATATGCAACTTTGTGGAAGGCTTGGCAAAACCAGAATTTTTCAGGCAACTTCAAGCATGTGGGAGATGTTGAGACACAGCCACTTTCATACTTTGGTGATTAAAAAATAATTTTAAATGTCAGAGATATAAACTTGAACATCTACCACTGGCACCTACCAGGAAAAAGTCTATATAAAAAGTCTTAATGTAAATTAACTCCTACTAGAAAGCAAAGCATTACATGGCTGGCAGACAGAAGTAAAAGATCTATGGCTTATCACTGCAGCATACTGTCTTCTAAGTAGTTTTCTGTCTAGAATTCAAGTAAAAAATTACCATTTTGCAGTTTACAGATTTTTTCCATGGACTGTAAGTGGATGTTTCTCACTCATGCATTGCAGCTCCATGGAGTGGACTGTTTCCTATTTGTTCTGTAGGCAGCAGAAAATATGCCTCTATTACTATAACACAAATCAGCAGTAATTTGTGTACTGACTTGGCACAGATAACTATGCTTATATTGGATGACTCTGTGAAATAATGTAATTTTCAAATTCACTATGGTATCCAATAGTGAAAATATTCATTTTTTTTCTCACAGAAAACTGTATTTTAAAAAACACAAGCATTTATACAATGTTTATATCTTTCAGAGCAACAGCATCTTAAGTATTTTTTCACACTGAGTGATTCCTAGCAAGTCTTTGCAGAAAGGTCTTGCAAGGTGAAGTTAAAAAGGTACTCCTAAGCTTATACTCATATTGGATATAATTGTCCAGTTTATCCCAAATGTCATGTTAAACCAACCAGATTAAAGATTTTGTGAAACTGGTGAGAATATTCTGCTCGGAACAAGCACTGAATTGCACTTCAGTTGAGATTAAACAATGTCTTCACCTCAACTCTAAAAAAACACGAAAGAAGTCTGACTAGCCTCCTTTATATCTAGTAACACCTTTATTCCTAGCTTCAATGAAAATCTTGGCTATAGACACTGTAGGCAGGTACAGGCTTTAGAGATCCTGAGTTCATGAGAAATTACTAGCTCAGTGAACTTGACCTTCATACATCACAGGCCAGAGGTCTCACCTCAAAACTACACTCCATTTCCAAGACTACTTATGTTAGATATTTCAGCCCTTTTAACCTACAAAGCCACGAATGAGGCAGGTGAAGCTTTTCCTACACACACTTGTCATTGTAGAAGGATCTTGCCAAAGAAAGAGCAAGGGGGTTCACATGAAGGCTTAGGGGTTACCCTGATTTAAAAGTACTTTGTGAATCTCCTTGGTAAATGGTCCATATTCTATCCTGAACAAAAGCAACAGGTAAGACTGGAAAAACAAAGGAAAATACATACTACAATTTTTTTTTTTTCACATAAAGTGGGCACTTTGTTCAGTCATTTTGCTTGTGGTATTGTGGGTAAAACAAATAATTCCTAAATTAACAACAACAAAACCCCCAATATACTAATTCTCAGTATTTCCAGAATTACGAAGTCAATTAGGTTGAATGAGCCCTGGTGTTATCTGCTGTATTCAGTAATTTATTTCTGAGTTGAGATGATGATCCTATGACGACAGCACATTTTGTAGTTTGGTTTGAAAGAGATACTTGGTATGTATGAATGCAACCAAGCTGGTGCATAAGAGCATAAAGGTCAGAGGCTAAATCAGAACAGAGCATCTGGGCTTTTAAAGTTATCTTCATTTCTTTACTTCTATTTTTGATTACATATTCAACTGCAAAAGAGAACCTTAATGAAAAGCAGGTTTATTTTGCTTGTTCAAATAATCCACATTTGAAATGGAAAATGTCCATTCAGAAAGCCAATGAAGAAACCCTAAAAAATCCCTTCCATTTTCTTTGGATTTTACATAGTTCATGAAAGCCTCATTGACTAGAGATATTAGTGAAATTATCTGGAAGCCTAAGTCTGGCTGCATTTTGACTGCTCGAAGCCAATCGGACTCTTTACGCCGGCAGGATTTTGAAAGGTTTTTTATTTTAAACGTAAGATAGCACCAGCTCTTGACAGCTGGTGGGAGGAGCAGCCTATAAAGACTTTCTTGCTGGCCATAGCTCAGCAGAGCATGGCAAAACATCACGGACGTGCACGTTAGCAAGGAACAGGATTCACTCCTGATACTACACAAATGACTCATGCAGGACCTACTGAAAACTGATAGAAATTCCTACACAATGTTTTGAAAGACAGCCTCGGTTTTAAGTCAACGCTTCGGTGTGTTTGCATACATTTTGCAAGTGATTAGGTGTAAGCAGGAAAAGTGAATTTCTGGAAGAGAGAAGATCAAAGGCTGGGAGATACAATGTAGGTGATCTAATGAAAAAATGAGAATAAAATTCTGTGGGATTGTGTGGCTGTTGAATCTGGGGCAATTGTGGCTAAGAGCTCACACTCGTAACTTGAGAACTTTTATTTTCTTCATGGTACCAACAACACGGATACTGGATGATATTACGTTCCTAGTATTTTTCAGCAAAGCCATGTGACATATTAAAAACATGTATTTACATTATTTTTGTTTACTCTACATTTAGTGTTTCCTCTGTAGGCACTAGATGACGTAACCATACATCATCGGAAAATAATGCAGTTGCATTTAAAAGGTTTAAAGTAGCTGCAGGTGCTTGGTCTAAACAAAACATGAAATCATGGAGGAATAAATAATTTGTACAGGCATAAGCCCTTTATGTGTTCCAGTGTTTTCCAATACTGGGATAAATAATTGAACCTTAGAGCTTCACTGTGGAAGGCACCTTCTAGAGGACATCTGTGATGACAACTTATACCTCTGAGCATCCACAGTGACAGCACATGTAGTGAGCAAAAAGCTGACATCTTACCTGACAGTTTCAAATTATTCTGCAAGTTAACGGTTCAATATTATTAGAAACCAACCGGTCAGTGCAGTTCCATTTTCCCATTTTTCCAGTTATTTTCATTTTTGGCCCACAGAAGTGCCTCAAAGCAAATGTAAGAGCAACAGGATACACTTAGTCCTGTGTTAGCCTATTAGCTACAACCAGGAATGTTTCAGTATTCCCTGGAAGCAAGGGATACTGACAAAATTAAGAACATGGTCTTCCTGCTAATGATAGCAAATATATGAGTTGGTCACAAAAGAAATATCCATTTTCTCTGCAAATGATGTCTCAGCTACTTTCTCACTGATGTACACAAATGACATGTTATTTGTTATACACATCCATGCTTCCTCAAATATTTTTGGAATATTGTAGGAATATCCTTCTCTTATCATTGCTTTCTGCGTGCAGTTTGCAAGCACTTACTCTTACTATTCAATCCACTCTGACTTTTCTGAAAATCAACAGAAATAATTTAGGCCAAAATAAGACAAAAAAGACTTCATAGAATTTTGCTGGGCGTTGAAAATGCATTTCACATGTTGACAAGTGCATTGCTGAACCTAACTCATGTGAGTCTTAAATTTACAACTATGACAGTAAGCAGTGTACTGCATTCCACACACTGCGTTTCATTTATTCATAGTTTCTCAGGCTGCATATCGGAGAAGTTAGGCTTATTTCTATACTGCAGAAATATGGAACTAACCTTTTTGAGGAGAAACGCTGAACTAAAATAAATGAGGTGGGACTTGCCAGTATTTTTATGTACTACTTAATGTGGAGCTCTGCTACATATTTTTATCTGCACAGCTCTGGAAGGAGCTAACCCTTGTCTAAACAAGATATCAAATCAGTAAGAAAGGATATGACACACAATTTTTCTGTCCCTAAATGATGATAATTTTATCTCTACCAAATTATACCCCAGTTGTTCTAAGAGTGTCTCTGCATGCATGCAAACAAGGTTCATAGCTATGTACACAGCCTAACTCTAGTTGATGTGTTGCCAGACCATCCTAAGGAATTATTCTTTCATGCATAACAAACTAAAAATAGAAGCGCTTCAAAACTCTACCTATATAAAATATGCTTAAGTTTGTCTCTTATCTGCAAGCTCACGCAAGGAACAGTGAGACATGAACCTTCTTCTGCCTATTGCAGGCATGATCTTAAATTAGTGTAGTTTTCATGGGCTCCAAAGGGGAATATGTCGCATCTTACTCTCCAGTCCCAAAAGCACACAGATTAGCCTTGCGTGTCTCTTGCTCCGCTGCTCCAGAAAACTGGGAACTATTGTAGCAACCAGCAGCGACACGCTCAAAATAAAGGTTTAGCTCCCAGAGCTGCTCCATTAGGATTGTTTTCATCAGACTTTCTCTTTGTTTCCATAACAGTTCTACCAATGAAAGGTAGCAATGTAAAAATCTACTCCTCTTTGTTCATTCTGCAACCTGATTAATTATTTTAAAAATTAAACTCTGTGGTTTTTTTCCCACTGAAGAGTACAACCAGGGAAATATGTCTTACAGGAAAGTATTTTCAAAGTGGTATTCACTGTTTTTAACTTCATGCTTAAAATGTGTTATTTGTAACAAGCTCACCACTATAAACTGTCATGCAGAGATCTGACTATTACAGTAAGTATCTGCACTTATGTGGTTAGAAATATAATATTAAAGGTTAGAAATACGTTGACATAACCAGCAATTAAATACCTGTAATTGCATTTGATTGTTAAGGTAACAAACCTAGGCACATTAAAAGAGAAATCAGTTATGATGTAACATGCTGTAATTGGTTTCCCTGATATTAAACTGACTATCTTAGAATCAAATCTTCCTTTCCAAGTTACCTGTGTTGAACTAGTGAATGCTCAGACTTCTCTAGCTTCATAATTTTGCTCTCTTTTGATGTATAAGCATTAGATGCTTGTGCATTTACAATGCATGCAGTATGGCTGACTTGAAATCTTGGCATCTGGTTGCTTTACGACTGTACAAATGCAAAAAGAGCCAAAACTTTGCAGACTGTTTGGCTAGTTGCAGTGATAAATACCAATTAGCAATAAATGACTCCACTGCCATGGATGCCTTCAGCATTGCTTCCAAACTACTTGCCTAAAATAAGGCAGCAGCTTTTATTATTAAATTGAAATATCTGCTCCCCTGGTTTTAATAAGTCTGTGGTCTTCATGATTCATCACGGAAGGAGTGGAAGGACTTAGGAAGTGCTGTGGTAGAAGAACATCAATGCCACAGAAACATCTGGAAAAAGAGGTGTCCAGCAGCAAGGTGGTGTCCTTTGCATAGGGTTGCCATCCATGTCTAGAGGCATGTGGAGAGGAGGAGGCAGGTGGCCAAGCTCTTTTTGTGGCTTCCAGCACAGCCGCTTGTGCGAGCTTTGACAAACACAATCATTAGGAGCCTTCAGTACATGCTGGTGCAACTGAGATAGATGAAAGGATGGGAGGCAAGGGGGTGAAGACCTATAAATGCAAATCTTTGTTTATTTTGAGGGGATGAAACATGCAGAAGAAAATTATAGTGGGATGCTGGCAACATGACTCAGGCTGCTGCTGCTTCAGAGCAGTCTAGTTATCTCAATACTAATTATTTTTCAAGGTAGATAGGCTGTATCAGATTTTTATGTAGTAAGACTGACTGACTTAAGTTTTACTGTGAGTCTGGCACCTGTGTTACTTTTCATTGGTAAAATGTTTAAAAGATTCTGCCCTTCTTTGGCTTGGAAGTGACATACTTACATCACAAAATCAATATGCACCTTGGGATATCCTTATCTACCTGCTAAATCCCATGATTTTGGCATGGTAGACAGAAGTGCAAAGGTGTGGATTACAGCTATTAAGCAAAATTTCTCTGTGAATTTGAGAAGAAATACAGACACCTTTAGTGACAACATTTCCCCTCCACTCAGATAGGTAATCCTAATTTAATTTTTATTCTGGCAGTGTTACCAGTGCATGACTGCCATGTATTATCCAATCTAATGTGATCAATCGGATCAATGTATTTGAACATCATGTAAGGCTTTAGATGTATTCTGCAGAAATGTCAGTCATCTCTTCAGCTCTTGTGATGCAGCTAATCAAAAACAGCTCATCAGGTCTTGCAACATGTTCCTAATTCCCAGAGGAAGCTAGCAGCAGCCACACTCACTTGGAGCTTCTGAAAGGAAATTCAGAGCCTGTTAACTCCATTCTCTAGCCAGGGAAACAGGCAAGCCATTTTTCTGGCAGAGGGGTTGTGAGTGGAATGAGGAAACACTTCAGTCTGCAAAGCTGGTGAAAAGTAGGTAATGCAACTTTTGCTGAGAGGTCTGAGCACCTCTCCAGATCGTTGTGTATGAATCTCAATTTCCAGCCAGAGGCCTCTTCAGACTCAGGTGCTCTCAGAAAGACAGAGATGCCCAAAATGCTCTGGAGAGCACTTGGAGCTTGTTTGTGGTAAGACTTGTGAGCACACATACTCAAACAAGAAACAAAAGAAAGCTGAGTGGCTGCTAGACTTTAATCAGTATGTGGAATGGACAATGTAATAATTGCTAAGTGTGTATGAAACTCAGTAAATTAAAATGCAAATGCATTAATAATGTTATTAGGAAAGGTTAAACATATCTATAAATATTTCTGTATTTGTTGAAATCTGTCAAACTGTCTATTTGCACAAATATGTACTACTTAGAAACCTGTAAAACAATTAACACAAAATAAATACAATGAAAAGATTAAACTATAAATTAAGGTATCTAAATAGGTCTTCAAACACTAATTTGCAGCATCCATGCAACACCCATTGATCCACTGTACAAATTAAACCCTTCATCCCAGGGGAAAAAAAATCCAAACACCTAAAAAAATAGGTCTCATGGCAACATTTCCTCCTCCTTCAAGACGTGACAAGAATAAGCAATATATAAACAACTGCCTGTTCTTTGCTGGATTGACAAGCTCTTATTATTTCCATGCCAATTTCCTACTGCCTCTTCTGCTCCCTATAAGGACCCATAACTACTACAGTAGCTTATGTTGTTACAATAGAGTGTGGAGCATTCAGTGTTTCCTCATAACATCTTAGCCTAAATCACACATTTTTTTTTACTGTGAGCTTCAGCTCATACAAAGTGATTTCACCTTGATCAGAGTGAAACACAGCAGAGTGAAAAATCTTTCAGCTTTTGTATGAGCGAGAGATTCCTGTGAGTTCTCACTTAAGAACTGAAGCTCTTGCTGCATGAATTGACTCTTAAGTACGTTAGAGTGTCACGCTTCTAAATTCACTCAGCTATGCTTCCTGTGCTATTTGTAATCCAACACTATATTCTGCATGTCATCCTTACTTGTATAGTGTGTTCTGACAATGGCATTTTCCAGCTACGCTTAAAGCAGGTGCATTTCATGATGGTTTTTGAAACTAAGAAAGTCATGCAGACTTGAATAATCAGATTTTAAGTCTCTACTTTTTCCCCTCGCTAACATTTATAGTGGACATAGCTAATTATATTCTATGCCTTGATTACTTACTCATTGATGTGCCACAGACATGTTTGGATGCTGCAGTAAATTAAGTTTTTTGTACACAGCTTGCTATCAGCATCTTGCTTATTCTTCAATCACTTATTTAACCAGGTTGAAAAATATTGCCATTTAGACAAATTAAAGCTACTGGCAGTACCTTTAAAATTCCACTGACCAACAGTAACACTTCAAAACTCTTCTGTGAAATAACATCTTTTGTACATTTACACAATAGCTCTTCTATTCCTTTATGAAGTGTAAACTCCTCTGTGCAATCTTACTTAATAACAGAAACAATATTGAAGATTGGTTGACACTATCAAACATGATGGTAATTTAAGAGTTTAGAACTACTGATAATGAAACAATGAGGTAAGAAAATAAAATATGGTGTTCTCCCAGCTACTGCCTTAATCGCTGATGTAGGTAATTCATTCCATGGTGAAGGAAATTCAGCTATATAATGTGAAATACAGCACAGTGAGATGAAATATATAAAAATCAGAAGTGGAAGACATACACATAGAGCATTTACAAAATATAAGGAAGCCCCTTGGCAGACCTCAGGTACTTATTCACCCTTTTCTAATGCAGTCCTCCTTGTTCACCTGATGGCGCCTGAAGGACCTTTTCAGTTCGGTGATATGGATGAAACAAGCAGATCTGCTAAAAACAAATTCCAAATACTTCATACTATCTATCCACACAATCAGGTTTACCTGATTGCCAACTGCCAAAATTTTCTCCATTTCCTGAGGGCTAACTGGAAAAGGCATGTGTTAATTTCAGGGGACAGCACAGAAGCACAATACCATTCTTAGCACTGAAATTACTGTGTAGGAATACATTTTAGGTTACTACCCTAATAATATGAAGTAAAATCAGTTGGGCAATTATATTAAAATGACTTAAAAATACTGATTGACAAAATACTGAATAAGGACAGACTTAATCTTGACTAACTTCTCCTTTTTCCAAAAGACAGGCTCCTAACCAAATGTTAACACTACTCATGTTATCTCAGCAGAGGCAATGGAGAGTCCATGGAGAGAACAGCCTCCTCTAGAGGGCTGTTTGCTCTCTGCCTCTCAGATAAACATGTCCAGAAAGCATCTTTGCCTCCTTTTAAGAGAGACTAGAGACATGGGAGTGTCACTGACTTGCTTAGATTTGGCTGAACAGATTTAGGAAAACTATAGACACACCTGTGCACTGTAAGGAATCATTCTGAAATGATCTTCCTACAGGGTTATAAAACAGGAAAAGTCCTATTGCAAACTGGAGCAAAAGATACAGGATATGATTCTGCAGAAAAAAAAACCCCAACACCTGGAAGTTCTACAAAACTACAGAAGCATCCATAAATTAGTCTTAAACAGTATTCCTGAGCCAATCAGGTTATAGAAGCTCAGTGAAGAAAACTATTTTGATTGTTAGACCACAGAAACATGTGCCCCATATTTGGCTTGAAGCACTTGAGCATTTACTTCCAGATAAATGAAACAAATTTTGAAAGCAGTTCTCCTAACAATTGAACAGAAATTGAACAGAAATCTGGGGGGGGAAAAAAAAAGAAAAAAGAAAAAAAATATTTTAATGAAATATCTTTATGATGTCCTAACCTTTTTGTTCAATTTATTTTTCCCTTTCCTTGACAGTGGTACCTGTGCTTATATGGTAAATGTCTCTGTAGAAGACTGGCAGAAGAGGACGAGTTGTACTGGTGCAAACCAAGGCTTCCAAGAGAGACACAAAACCCAAAACATATACATGTACGTTGGCCTAATACACCTGCAGTCTCCACTGATTTTCAGATAAGGGAATTTTTTGAGCCTCATGGGTTTTGTCTCATGAGTTTCTTCTTGTAAAAATTGAATGAGATTATATCCAGTGTTCCCCTGAATTCAAATTAACTCCTTACAGCCTCAAAATCACTTGTCAGAGTTTCTCTGGCCTATGATGCATAGTCTAAAACCAACCAAAAACCCAGCTCTCACTCTTGATGTCCTCTAGTTCTTGTCACATGTGTCATTTTCCAGGCACAACAGGCATTATCTTATTGTCCGCTTACGGGCAGTACAGGGAAGAAAAGAGGGTACAGGAAAGCATGAAATACCTAAAAGCTCAGTTCACAGAGTCTGTTGGTGGCTTGTGGTATGGACTACCATTACCAGTGCTAGCTCTTAATGTGGATGTTTCCTTTTATATGTATAAACCTGCTGCCTGCTAATCTCATGTGACCCCATTTAATTCTTATCTTGTAAAAAATATTGGATATTTCACCCCAACCTGCTTTTTCCATACTCTTCTCTGACTTTGTTAAAACCCCCCCACCAAACTGGCAAATGTCTGTTAAGTACTTTAGACAACTGACCTAGAAATCATTTACAGGATGGTATAGACAATGAATCCTGCATCAAAAGAAGCGATTGCTCTAGCAAATTAGAGGGGTACAACTAGGGGTTGTGGTGCATATTCCTGCTTATTCCTGGTCATTATCCTATTTACTGTGGAAAAAATATACAGAAATAAATACTAGCATTTACACTGACTTCACTATTCTGGATTAGACTTCTGGTACTTGTTTTTGAAACATCACAGCATAAATCGTTAAATCTAACTTTAAGAGCAAAGATCAGTGTGCTGCCATCCATATCCAAACACACTAACAAGCTTCTTCTGCTTCAAGTAGACATTTTTAATCTTGGTTATTAACCTTTCTGTAAAAAAAACATTTTACATTACTGTAATAGGTTAGTTAATGGCAGTTCCCGAGCTGTAAAAATCCTCCCAAACAGCTCCTACAGCAATGTGGTACTAAATTTGGTGTGATAAGCTAATTAATATAACAAAATAACAAAACTACCTGCGTTTGTTTTTATGCCTGCTATGTGGCCATTAAAATCAAGTGCAGTTCAGTGAAGAGATCTGTATTTTACAAACAATGCCTTTTTAGAGTCATGGCATTGAGTTTCTTTTTATGCATTTCCCTTTAATCTGTGAAATAATGGGGCAATACAATGCAAAGTGAGAGATGATCAGATTGTCCAGAAAGCTTCTCATAGAGTCTCCAGTTTTAAAGGCCACATTGCCTAAATGGCTGAAGTGTAATGCTAAAATGAGATTTACAGTTCTCTGTAAAACTGAGGAACAGATTAAATTTGAATAATTAATTTTAATGTTTTCATTTATTTTCCTGTGCATTAAAGTTTAACTTGCTTATATCTTTTAATGCAAGGAATAAAATTTAATTCCCTGAATTCAGTTCTCATTTCAGTCAAAATGAAATGGAAAGACTCATGATATGTGGAAAGGCTGCAGTGTAAATTGATTAGCCATTATTTCCACCTTCCAAGTGAGCTTTCATAATAGGTGACAAGACTTTTTTGTATCACAGAACTAGATATTACTCAGCATGACAACATTTATTTCCAATTGCTCCACTTTTTCCCCAGAATGCTATTATTCCATTTGAAGTTTGACTTTTCAGAGGGTCAAAAAATACAACACTGTGGTCCTTCATTACCTATCCTTTCTTGCTCTGATAGTCCGTGTCATTATTGTTTCCTTAGAACTAAAACGAGGTAATATTTTATGACATTTTACTGTTAATAGTGGAACGCTAGCAGAAAATTATAAAAATTCTAATGGAAAACAGAGAAAGTTGTAACTTCTCTGTGTGCATCTGCAGAGATAGAAAGTAACTCAGACATGCAAAATTCTCAAAACACACTTCATTCATTCTCTTGTGATTAATTTCTTAGGTATATTTTAAACGGATAATTATCTTAGAAGTAAAAAAAAAATATTTTGCTTATATAGAGAGAGACAGATTACCTTAGCAACACAAAACTATGTTCAGTAGGATGGGGAATAAAGAAAATAACAGAAAACATGTTAAAACTCTCTCATAGTAACCCCCAAATAACTCTTAAAATCTCATAAACCAGAGATTAAATTTTTAGTATTAAAAGACTTTCTAGGACTATGAATTGAGCGAGCTATGGAAAACAAGACTTCTAGGTTTCTCTGAGATAAAAACCAGCCCTCTGATACGTTTTGTAACACAAAGCAAATCCTACTGTGGTCCTGCAAATTGTATCAGTCTACGTTTGGGGAAAGTGAACAGAATAAATGGTTTGGTGGCAGATGCTGTGAAAAATGGTCAGTCACTAATAACTAAACTGGCAGCTGTTTGAAAGTAGCTCTAAAGCTTATTTTGAGGAAAGTGGTCCTCTCAGTGGAGACAGATCTGTGGGCAGGAAACACACAAGCTAGTCTAAGGAGAAAAATGAACCTATCATTCATTCGTTAGTCACCTCGCACCTCTCCGCTGTTGGTCATCACTCCCATTAGCTCATTTGGATTTGGCTCACATTCTCCTAATATGCAATCCATCATTGTGATGTCCACATTCATTGATTAAGGTTCACCACACTCATTGTACATGTATAAGCATGCAACACATATTTATATATCCTGGAAGAAAAACATGCTATTTCCAGAGATCCTGTTGAAGCTGATGAAGAACCTTCACAGGCTGAGTGTCAATGAGAGATACTGAAAATAATATGGCTTTCTTCTGTGGTAGACTTGAGTGCTGCTCTCAACTACATACATGTCCACAGTGCTGTGAGGCCCTTATTCAGTTTGGAGGCATCTATGCTTTATGAATTCAGCTGATCAGTGAGTTTTATAGCCTCAACACTGCTATGTAAGTTAGACAGTGAGTCAATAAACTACCCTCTAAAAATCTCTTTTATTCTTTGGCTCCATG
This sequence comes from Buceros rhinoceros silvestris, assembly GCF_000710305.1. Lineage (NCBI taxonomy): Eukaryota > Metazoa > Chordata > Aves > Bucerotiformes > Bucerotidae > Buceros > Buceros rhinoceros. Next base: position 48,498 of record NW_010421638.1, on the reverse strand, counting down.
AAACATCAGCTGAAGCTGTCTGGTATCTCCCCAAAAGAGCAAGTCTTAGCTACTCCTCCAATGTGCTATTGAGGTTTCTGAATGTTCAGGACGCTCAGCATTATGCAGCAAAACACAAAACTGAATGAACAATAATTGTGTCTCTGGTATATAGTGACAATGTTTGAATCCAAAGTAACTGAAGTATCAGCGAGACAAATTGAAGAATGAGTCAAAGTCAAGTCAATAACAATAAATTCACATAAAGGAGTGTACAGTGGGAGTCTTTTCCTAAATTCATAAATACTGTACCAAACCTTCGTAGTATTTCTGACTTTGCCAAAGGGAGACCATGAACCATCTGTAGTAAGGCCTTTAAAAAACATTCTGATAGCTTTCTCAGTACTTTTTAGCCAACACCAGTATTGCTGTGTAATAGTTATTACTTCTTAACAAAGATGACCCATTAAGATCAGTCTAAATATTTTTACGTTGGCCATTAGAAATAACAGATCTGTGTTATTTACAGATGTGTTTTTCTTTTATCAGCTATATATAGAATTAGCTTATAATTGTGAAAATATTTTTCTGCTTAATTATACAACAAAGAAAGGCTTGGTTGAAATAGGATTAATATATCTTGTGGTTAATTAAACATGAAGCTTATAAGGAGGTAACTCCAAAAACAAAAGCGATTAAGACTTGGTTATGTACAGGACATACTTAGGCAGGAAGTTCTTGTGATTCCGAAGACTAACTTTTAAAGCATGCATTCTTTTAAAATAACTTTAGAGAAAACTATCAAATGTGAGTACTAGCACTGTCCACTCACCTATCTTCTCAGTCTGTCCTGGCATCAAAAATTAATTATAGATTAAGTATCATGTGTCAGTTCTAAGAAAATTTGCCTCTATTTCTATCTTTATGCCTGTTGAGTAAGTCTCAGCTCCTTTCAGTAGATGTAGACACAGAAAAAAGTCTAAAATCAGTGAGCAAATTCAATGACACTATATTGCAAGTCTCAAGGTGCTCTTGAACAAGGGTCAGATAATTGAAGAAATGTTTAGTTGCAGTATTTTTGTGTCTACTGAGATTTCCCTTTTAAATTATCTTTCTCTCTTTCTCACCTTTTCTGCTAAGATTTTTCTCTTATGTCATGTTTTCTGACAGGAAAACTGCTCTTGCATTACTTGAGGATCAAGCAGGATGAATGTTATTAAGCAGAGTGGAAAGAGGTTCTTGCACAATACATTGCTATACAGACACACTTGAATTAGCATGGAAACCAAAGCCAAGAAAGCCGAGGTATTAAGTATTCTGCTGAGACCAACACTAAACTATGAGTGGGATATTATTAGGGAATAAAGCAATGAACAGGCTAAGATTCAGAAACACTGAAACATCCATATCTACTTTATGTGATGCTTTAACATGCTGAGGTAGGACTGTTTCCTCTTTCTAATTTCTGCTAGGTAAATGTCAGCGTGGTCAAGCACGTTTCCTCCTTCCTCTGACCAAGGCTGCAAGGTACTTTGTTGCTTCCTAATTTAGATTAATTTGAGGTTCCTCTGCCACCACTATGTCTTTGTTTGTAACTCACTTTCATTATTTACTTAGCAAAAAATACACAATCTCTGCTCACCATTTGTCGAGTTAGGAACTGACCTCTTTGTATCTACTTTATGTAGAACAGGAAACAGAATAAAGAAATAAAGAAACGAGTAGCAGATTTGGAACAAACATGTTGTGAAGTCAACCATGATCTCATAACACAGTTTCACTGGGCATAAGGACTAAAATCATGTGAATGCAAAATTGATATTCCTAGAAGAATAGTTTGCCAAGATCTTTGTATTTTTTACTCATAAGATCTTGACAGACACATGAAGAAAATATAAGTGTCTTGCTTAGTCAGGAAGTAACATTTGGGAACAAATGCACAGGGCTAATAAAAACAGCACAGTCCAGTTAATAAAATGTCAAGTTACTGACTATCAAGTTGAACTAGATCCAGTTTGACTCTTCTTTTGCTTTCGTCCTGCATTGGCTTTTGTCTTGTCTGTTTTTCTATTGGGTGGTTTTTTTCTCCTAAAAGATACTTGACCTTGGCAAGGTTACTTCATTTCTCTCTGTCAACTCTATTTTCCTTGTCATCCTTTTGTCCTGGCAAGACTGAAAGTATTGGGGGTAACAACTGTATCCAGTTGTCCTTGAGTCTAAAACTAATTCAGATCTAGCTACAAAAAACAATGAACAGTTTTATTAGGAAAAAGTGAATATTATTTTGAAGCATTGCCATGGAAGAAGAAGGCATGGATAAGAAACACATCTCTTATTCATTCTTAAGAAACATATTTACAACCCTTCCTTCTGTATTCCTACCTAGCAAATTGTCTTATTTGAAGAGAGGGCAAAGAGAATTTTTGTTTCACAAATAGAGGCATTATTTAAAATCTGTGGAAAGGACAGCTAGGTAAAACAGGCATTTAAAATACTGAAAACCTAACACCTTTCCATTAAAATACAAGGCACGCTATTTTCCAAAGGTGCTGCTATGGGCATCAAAATTTCCGTTGTAAATACACAGTAACAAAAAATACTTCAGACTCAAATCCTCTGTACATCAAAATTCAACATACCTCAGAACAATGAGGCAGTTTTTGCTTACACTCCCAGATTTTTTAAAGGGACATCAAAAACTGTTACTGTAATGGGAAATGGGTCATTACTCAATTTAACTTTCATCTGTAGGGGAGTGACACACAGAGAAAAAACTAGAAGTCAGTAAGGGAACTGACAGTACCCTCTTGCAATACTTTAGAGCTAAACATGACTCAACTGTTTATGGAAACTTCTCAAGTAATTTCTGTTAGTGATGATGAATTGCTTATGTTTCAAAGAGAGTTGCTGGAACACTGAGTCAACCCCTCATTTTTTAGTGAAGACTTGACAGAGAGACAAGGGAGTATCATTCACGGAACAGAGTAGGACATTGTGCAATGAAACATTTTTCTCCTATAAAATCCTAAGCGGTTAATTCACAAATCAGATGGACTCTCTCTTTTGTACCTGTTTATGAAGGTGTCATGCAAATTCTTATCACAGGAAATAATCCTGCTGTATCAATTTGTTGCCTATTTCCTGGACACCTTGCAACAAAGAGCTGGTGTACGCTGTCTGTCCTTCTAGGAATCTCTTTGTATTTGGCCAGAGTAAAAACAAGGCTCTAGAATCTGCTACCGAAATGATAAAATAGAGCCTAAATACCGCATTGAAAAGGCAAAATAATCCAAGATTTTACGATCTTTAGTTGATTTCAAGGCTTAAATTCAATTACCACTATAAACTTCTTGATAAAATGAATTGCAGAAAAAAGCTTTGCAAAGTCGAAAGCAATTTAGGAAGGTCAATGCTGAAATGCACTGTTTAGTAACATTATTAATGTGAATAATGCATTTAACTCGAAATGATTTTGGGGAAAAACTCTGTTAGAGAGTGACCTCTGGAACAGCCATCAAATATTTGCTGGCAGGTAACTACTAGGAAATCACGGCATACTTGACACCATTTCTTGAAGCTATGTTTTTGTTAGCGGTGTTAAAAAAGCATTGGGAACATACAGACGTATTAGACTACAAAAAAACGGAAAAAACCAAACCCAACAACAACAACAAAAAACCCACCCCAAAAACAAAAGAAGAAAGTTTGCTGTTCCTCTTGAACTAAATAAACACTGTTCTAAAAGCAAACAGTGATCATCTAGTGCAAACTTAATTCTATGTTTATGGGCAAGTGAAGAAGTCAGTAACCTGTTTGGCATTCTAGCTAAGGCAGTGCGAAGTATGTAAATTCAACAGTGTGCTATTGAGAAATGCGGTTCTCACTTCATCTGCTTTTGTCTTTGACTACATCACTTGGAACTCTTTGTTCCTTGCTACCTTATTCTATTACTGGCTGCTTTTTACAGGGAAATTTATCTGTAGGAAGTTTCTGGCAAAGTATGGGAAAGGAAAGATACATATTAATAATTTAATCGCAACCTGCCCTGTTATGTTGCTGCATCCTGGTAACTATCACACTATGTGAAGAAAATATTGCCTCATCGAGGCAAGCATAAGGGCAAGGAGATGCCAAAGCTTAGTGACCAAGTTATGTCCTTCAAGAAGAAATGACAGCTGACTTGCCAAGACCCACAAGACAGGTAAATGATGACTTCGAGTTGAAAAGATAAAATGACAAATATTGACTGTAAATGCCTTTCAGTTATCTAAGTAAAAAGCACGGCACAAAGAAAGGTTGATCTCTGCACAATTTGTCTCTTGCCATTTGAAATCCGAGAACACCTTCCTGCCTTTGAGAAATTATAATTAAAAAACAATACCAACTTTGCCTCTGAATAATGAGAGAGACCTTTTGTTGCTGTGCATGTAAAGGACATTTGATTCCTTTCCCATTGTGATGGCTGTGGCTTACTGAAGCTGAAGGGAATGTGTTATAATTAAGCTTACAATTCCCATAGAATACTGTATCTTTCAAAGCCCAGTCCTTAGTAGTCCAGGCCTTCTAGAATTCATGCAGTTTCCTTACTATGCTAATTACTAGATTGTTCTTAAACTAACATTTCATTCTATTCCAATTTTGGGTCTCTCAAGTCCTTATTTAATTCATATGTTGTTAAGTACCTTTTTTGTCCATTCTGGATGTTCAAATAAAATACTTAACCTGGTGGACAGACAGAAACCACTTATCTGGCTCCTTTAACCAGTATTGGTATTAATGCTTGCTTTGCTAATGACACAATTCAAAAGGTAATTAAACAATCCACACAATTTTCTCCTCATGAGATGTTTTCAGCATTTAGGAAAAGCTACAGTATAATAATTTCCTATCTAATATGCCTTTGCAGAAGTCACTACAAATAAGCAAGTAAATACAACAAAGGGGAGAAAGAGGCAGGTGCAATAATAGGCAAGAAGCAAGTGCCACGAGAGACCAGAAACAACACTCCCTTTTTTAGTGACAGAATGGACACCAGCATTAAAATCAATTCAGCTAAACAATAGGAGATGAAAAGTAGTGTTCTCTTCCAACACAAGGGAAAGGACTCACCTCACACAACTTTCATCTTCCAAAAGTTCATCTTCTAGTTTAAGCTAATGGTCTGTCTCTCTGTGGCTAACAGAGTAAAGGCTGATCTCCAGGGTGATTCATAACAGGCAACTTAAGATGCTTACTTAGGGTAGGATGAATAATCCCTGACAGAGCTGTCTTCTTTCAACTGATCATAGAATGAGCCTAAGCAATTGATTAGAAGTAGATAATTAAGATATCTAAAAACTGAATATACAATTTTTTTTAGTAGAATCCGTAAAATTTAAAATTGCTGTACTTCAGTCCCTTTGCATCAGGTTATATCACACATAACTTTTTGAAATGCAAAAAAAGCCTGGGCTGTCCCTCTACACTCCTGTTAGCTGTGCTATGTATGAGGCTGCTGGAGCTGACACACTATTAGGCACAGTTACCCTCTGTCTTCTCTTATCCTCATTTGTTTTATCATTTAGACAATTTCTTCGGTAACTTGTGTTGATGATGCAAAGCGCAACATGTACCACTGTCGAGCTTTTAAATACTGGAGCAATGTAGCACAAAGTCTACCTTCTATAAGAGTACTTTATAAGAAAAACTGAGTAGAAGATGGGTCTGCTTTAGCCTTTAAATAACGACTCTTAGAAGCTTAAACACTGTATATAACAGCTAGAAAATGAATATAAGTAGATCCAATGAAGGCATGAGACTTTGTAGATATAGATATTTTTGCGTATATAACAAGAACTGAAAAATTATTTGCAATGCAATTCTGCTTTTGTTTTCAAATACGAGATTTTGCGATTTAAAAAAGATGGTCTTGTATTAAAATGAAAGAATACATCAATTGCTGCATTGAGACAATTGTTTTCTAACAGCGTTGATGAAAAACCTCAGTAATATTGTCTAATACTGGAGATTAGGTTGGCAGGAAAATAACCAACTCAAATGTATTATACTACCAACAATCACCACATTTTGAAAATGTGTAGGTATGCATGTAACAGTTGCTTTGCCAGTCGTGAAACAATCTGCTATCTTTATCACAGCAACTGATTTTTCCCTAATAGCACTTAGCTGATTCCATCACATACAATCATCGAAAAAAACATTAGAATAAGACATTGCTTGTTGCTCCACTCTGCTGTTTAAGGGAAGGATGATTTTCTTAAATCTTCTGAGCTCAATAATAGAAATATAAAATAACTGTGGATAAACAGTACCAGATTTATCATTCATGCACATCAAGCTGAAGAACCTTCCATGAGCTTTACAGCAAAATACAAGCTAAGCAACCAGAGAAAAATAATTTTTGCAGTGAGTAATCTGCTTTAAAGTTCCGAGTACAACTAGAAACGTAAAGCTACTGAAGTGCTGCTGATGACCTGAAGATAAAACAGAGATATAAAAGGAACCTCAGCAGGTTTTTGAGACAGGCATCCTTTTCATCCAGCTGCACTTTACAGAGAGACAGGCCTTCAAAAAAACCCATTGTACCACCAGTTTTAAGATAAAATACTACCAATACGTATGTATGATTACAAAATTAGGACTGCGATAATACACAAACAATTTACGCACAGAAGATGGTTGAAAGGGGAGCAGAAAGTGACGGCTATTTCGAGACATCAAATGAAATGAGATGCCTCAGCTCCAAGGAATATTGCAGAGGACAGTAGATCGGAAAAATAGTGTCATGAAAGTTACTTGCTGAACAACCAGGCAAAGGACAAATGGGCAAAAGCATTAAAGTAGATGCTGCTGATGTTTTTGTTGGGCAGCGGGAGGGAGTTGGCAATGAATACAATGATAGATATGGCATCTGTCAATCTAGCAGAAATAAGGAAATATTTTAAAACACCAAAACTTAACTAACAGTAAATAGAGAAAGGGGAGTTCAAGCTGCTGTCTTGCAGAAAATTAGCGGTAGAGTGGGAATGGATTTTGAGGGAATAAAAGTCTCAGCTAGGAAAATGAGATACAGAATGGTGAAAATCTGTTTATAAGAGCAGTCACCAAGCCTCTAAAAGATTAATAGGAATCATTTTCAATAATCTTTATAGTCTCAGTACCTCATCCTGGGTATAAGGCGGGATGTTCTTTAACACCTCCTTTAATGATAAATAACTGAAGAAATAGGAAGTGGGGTGACTGGCTGGAATGACAGGCCTGGATTGTGTCCAGGAGGAGCAGAAACACTCCCAAAGCTGGCAAAGCAGCCTGGTGATGGTAGTTCAGCAAGAGACCATTGGAAGAACCTATGAATTCATTCAAGCTTGCAAATGATGCTGACAAACAATTCAAAGTAACAAGGGAAAAACAACTGGCCTCGAAGGAAACTGAAGTCTAGCTTTTTCTTTCCTTCCTCAGGAACTAACATGAAATGCTTTATCTCACTCAGTTTATACTAATTTACACATAATTAATTATGGGAAGCAAACTGTTAGTTTCTTTTTTTTTTTTTAATTCTCCACCTCCTCCTATTCTTTAATTTCACGCAGATGATTTCACAGAAGTGTCTCCAAAAGGAAGGAAATCCTTAAAGGAAAGCAGAGAAAATTGCTGGAACTGATCACTCACCTTAGATTTGGTACCAAACCTGAACAGCTCTGTTGTTCTGTATCATGCAAGCTGCCCAGATTTCAACTGTGATGAGTACTAAGTTAATGGAAACTCCTGTGCTATGAGTTAGGCCAGGTAACTGACATGACTTCTGCAGCATCATCTTTAAAGGAATGATTGCCATTGAGCAAGCACATGGGGGAATTCAGACCCAGATTATGACTGAGGTGGAAAAGTATGATTTTTGTCATTTAATCTGATTAACTTTTCCTCCATGTCACAAAAGTGATTTCTTCTATTGCTGATGATGGTTGGCGTCAAGGAGTGTAGTGTGAGGACCCTGGAATTCGTAAGTGGGTAGGGTCTAGACCACTACTGATTTTCAACAGTTGCAACACCAAATGCAGTCTGTGTGGGGAGCCACATAATAGTCCATACTCCTGCCTCTGGAGCTAAATAATACATGTAGCAGTCCAGAACACTTTAAAACAAATGGCACATTTGTTAAAAGCTGCATTTTTAAGTACACAGAAGATTCAGAATTTTCTTTTTTTGAGAGAAAATCAAGTAAAACAATCCCAGCTCATGATGGAAAATAATTTACCTCTAGGGTTCATGCAAAAGTGCTGTGAACGGCCTGTAAGTAGCAAGAAGCATTTATGCATGATGCAAGCACCATCTCTCAGCAACCATTATCACAGCAGGCGCTCTAAGATGTGTGTCAGCACACCAGCTTTTACACAGAGGAACTGCTGATAGCAGTGGCATTTGGGCAAGGATCCCACAAAGTAACTGTATGTAGAACAGATCCGTTCAAGTCATCTGTACACCACACACTACAATAATAATGTTTAAAGGCATTCAGCGGGCAATTTTATAGGCTTGCCTATAAAAAAAAATTATAAAAGAAAAACCAAATAAGGCATGTGGAGAAAATTCAAAAGGCATGGAAAACTAACACTGTAAAATATCACATTGGCGGGCCAGCTACTTCTGCAAAATCCAGAAATCTGTTTCTTTCTTTCAGCCCATTTTAGGATATCATGGAATCGCTATTCGGATCATTCCTTGTAATATGTAATTGCTGAGGGAAAAGGGCATGCAGATAAGTTTGCTTTCACATGTTTTTTCTTACAAATGTGTTTTGACTAGACACTATGAAAGCAGCATGAGGATAGAATTGCAGTCAGTTTTTTTAAAGGTTGCAACACAATACTCTGTATTTTAAGGAAAAAATAGAGAACAACCTGCAAAGAGAACAACAATGAACGGATAAATTGAAATGATAGGCACATCATTCAGCATGCCTTTCATATAGAATTGTTACGTAGACTTGAAGCATGTGAACCCTTCTTTACTCACGGATTGAATTCAAAATAATCAGCCTATAATAGAAATTAATAGCCAGCTTAAGTACTGAAAAAACAAGTGGTTTTAATACCTGGGGTTTTTTTGGTTGATGTTTGTTTTTCTAAACAAGAAATGTTAGGATATTTTTTTGGAGAAATATCCTAAGTATAATGACTTTCAGGAAAGGGTAAACTGGTCATATTCCTGTGAAGTTACTGAACTCATATCACAGATGCATGACAAATGAACATTACTTTCACAGCTTTCTTTTTGACCAGATAAAAAAAACATATGTCTGATACTTGAAGGACTTGCAGAGATTCTGCAAGTAGTCGGATTAAACTTGCAGGTTCAGGCTGGTTTCAATATAGCAAGACAGAACAGAATGGAAAATTTTACAATAGAAGAACTAACTCTGTAGCCCCTCACCATCTGCAGTTAATTAAAAATCCACTGCCACCCACAGGAGGAATAGCACACCAAGGGATATTTCTGTGGAGTCTCTGCACGCCCTCGGTTTCACGGTATCACTGATGGGGCTAAATAATGTACAGTTGACTCTCTTTTATGCAGAGAAGCATGTTCATCTGCTTATCCACTGTAAAACAGACAAATATTTTTCCTCCTCTCTACAAGATGATCTAAAAAACTATCAGAAAATCCCAGAGTCTTCAGTTATTCATAAGTTAAATAGACAGGAAAATTGCTCCTTACTTTCTGTACGTGTCTAAACTTGGAGAAAAAACAGTAATCATACTGCTAAATTGCTTAGCAATTGTAGGTAAAAAAGCTAATATGTCATAATTTATATGTGAAAAGATTGTGGGGGGTTAGTTGCCATGTCTAGTGCTCTTGAGGCTTCCCACTGAGAATCGCAGTGCAAACTGTCAGCTGACTCAAAACACTGCTATTTTTAACAGTTCAGAAAATGTATATATGTCAGTGACTGGTCAAATAGCTTTCTGTACTGGTCATTTATTGCAATTGTTCACATTAGCTTACTACTGACTTGTATAAATCACTCCCAGTCTGAAAACAACCCCTGTGCACAGCTTTATTAATGAATTTGTGTGCTCAATCAGTCTTGCTAGCTTCAGTGCAATGTCTGAAGGTAATTTTGAGCTGTCTCAAGTAGACAATGATAATTTCTATGAGCGAGCTAACAAACACAAAGCTGAAGTAAATAAGCTTTTCCAGGGAACTTTGGAATGCCAGGCAGTGGGGGTGGTGGGGGTGGGGGGAAGAGTGGGAATCACCCCTTTTAGCAAAAGGAAAGAAGCCAGTGAAACACATCTGCAAATTCCTAAGTCTTAGCTAGTAGAGGTAAAGGTTTCCATGAGCTGGATTTCATGGAACTGAGGTACCAAAGACATGAAGATCTGTGTGGGCTTTCACAGCATCATCATCTACGTGTGGCAGAATTAGGATGGTTACACTCAGAAACTGAAGATTAACATAACCCTAAACCAGTAAACTGTACCCATAGATGCAACACAAATAAGATAAAACATTTGGAAAGATACATGTGAAACTTTACCTGCAACCACTGTGACTGGTCATTGTGGCCAGAGGTCCAGGCATTAACTTTGCCTTGCTTGTCCAGCCGAGCTTTCCTGGGCTCCCAAGTGAACATGTCCATGTTTAGTGTACGGAAAACACTGGAGGCAGTAATCTGGTAGTCCTGTATATGTCCTGATTTCATCCCCAGGGGTTCAGAGCAACCTGGAACAGCAAAATAAGATCTGTGACACTACCTACTTATCTCTGTAAGTGGTTTAGCTTTTCCATTATGGAAAAGAAACCTAGCATTTGTTGAAGAAAAGGATTTAATCAAGACTATTGTTAGAGGAACTTGCAAACAAACAAATGAAAAATAGCCAATTCAAAGCATTTTATTTCAACACTGCCTTGGAAGAATCAAAACCAAGATAGAGAATTCAATGTATTCTATCCTGGCACGAATTTGTGAAGGCAAACAAACAGAAAAGATGACTTTTGTATCGTCTTATCTTGGTTTTATTTTCCAGTCCAGCAGCTTGCTGTTGTTTCCTCTCTTCGGTACAGCTTTCTCATGTTTTTATGCCATACAACATCAACCATGTGCTTGTCTACAAGGAAACTTTACTTTTTCTTAAAGCCACTCCTGAAGTAAAATGTTAACAAGCACTGAGCCCTTCTGAACTTTTGAATTACTTGACATCTAGCCAAAAACTTAGAAAGCGCCAATACTCACTGACAGAGCAGAAGACTACAGAAAAACAGCTGTGAAGGAGGGAGAATAGAGGAGGTAATTGCTTAGGAAAAATTGAGTGTTAACATTTTTTTAAACCAGATGTATCACCCACATCATTGAGTTATTTTGATTGTAGCAAAAGATAGAACTTGCGCTTCTCTGCTGAGTGTCATTGAAAAAAAAAAGAATAAGTGGCTCTATGTTCCTCTGCCATACTATTGTACACTGGGAACACAGAAGGTATATCTGGACCCAGAAGAGGGAAGAAGCAAGCTGATAACAGGAGAGACACCCTTTGATAGCAGCACTGTAACAACAGTGAAGGAAGCCAAGTGAAGCAGATGAGCTGCTTGATTCTAAGATTTAAAAGAATGAGAAGAAAAAAAGCAAGTCAAGTGGCTGAGAGTGAGAGGGCTCCTAGGAGGTTAAGAAACATGGATGCATGGCTGGATGTCACAATGTTTGCTAGTTGAGGAAAAGGTGAAAGATGGTGATGGGAGCACAAAAAGAAGCCATTTTCTCATTTCCTTCCTGCTCCAGCTGTCGAAAACCTGCATGTGTGCAGTTGTCCCAAAGTTTTCACTTCACAAATTGGAGGATTCTATTCTGTTCAGTAGCTGACTTGACTCAGTTAAATAACCAATAATTTAACATACTCTAACTCACTGAGTGAGGGTGTGCCCAGGATCTAACTTAGCTGGTTTTGCAAAGAGTGCAACATCACTGTGAACGCACAGCGCCTTGACCTTATCTGTTATTGGGAAGACAGGTTTTCCACCCAACACTGACATCCCATGCTGCAGAGCTGGTTCCTATCAGGTAATCATTTGCTGAGTCACCAGCTGTGTTTCTTTACGCACACATGTAAGTTGTGAAGGCTTTCCTGCTGGGACCATGACCCTCCTCAGCTGGTGTCTTTTGATAGATCCAGAGCACTGTGTGACCACTTAAAACACCTTCAAAGATTTTATTTTGTTTTTCACTTTATTTGAGCTAGATATCAAAGCTGGTTCTCATTTTCTTAAAAGTCCGTTTTCTTCACAGTATGTTTATCCAAATTTAAAGACCTGGGGTTTTTTTTTAGTTTCTTTGATATTATTAGCAAAGACTTTTTGGTCAGGTTCTACTTTCTCTTTCTCCCATAGGTTTAACACACAGAATTAAGCGGAATTATTAGGGATTCAAATCAGGAAGATAAGACCAGGCCCTTTGTGGGAGGTCTAACAGCAGGAGCAAATGCATATTACCAGAGACACATACTACTGCTACTAATATGCTCTTTAATGTAGCAACTACTGTATTTAAAATTTGAAATGCTGCTGACATGTTTCATATTCAATTAAAAAAGAAACAGAAGACAGGCTTAATTTTTGAAAAAAAAAAAACAAAACAAAACTCCAAGGTTTCAGATCTGGTTCTCAGTGCACAAATGGAAATTGAACAGCCTTTTCCGTAGTTCAAAACAAAAACAAAACAATTTTCCTGGGAGTAGGAGGGAGTAACTGATAGCACAAAGGAGAGAGACTCAACAGTTGCTTTAGAAAACGACTTCGCTTATCATTCAATTCTGAAGTACCACTCCAGGATCACAAGGGCTGTCAGCTGAGACATTTCATCTGAGGAATCTGAAGGAGGTTCCTGACACAAAACTGTATTTCAGTACTGGTCCAATCCATCTAGAATAGTTCTGAGTATTATTATTGATTCATGAAACAACAGATGTGTCTGCTTGTCTGTCTGTGCGTGCGTGCGTGCATTAATGGGATTTTACACTCGCCTTCCTTCTCCACTGCCCCGAAGAGAGGAGGAAGACATCTGTTAAAGGTAAGAGGAGAAAGTGAGAAGAGCAATGAAAACCCGAGGAGATGCACATGATGCACACGGGTGGCAAAACAATCTCTTAGCGCTGTGTCACAGAGAGGAACACCATACGTAGTTGCTTCCCAGCTCCTACGATCCTGCTGCAATGACAGAAGATAATGACTGTTTATTTTGATGGGTGGGCTATAACCTAGAGTGCAAGGGATAGAATCATCAAACAGTACAAAACTTAGTGTCTGTAGATAGTCATCCCTCACAGAAGTGTATTTATACTGATGCTTATGACTCCCCAGAGCATCTCTCCACTGCACTGCATCTTCTTTAAATTTGCTTTGCAACATCCCTGCAAAAGGATTTTTACAACCTGTAAAAGTTAGTAAGAGGTGATATAGACATACTTATGACTATACTCAGTGCTGCATCTTAGGTCAAAATGTTTGAGATGCTTTGGATAGCACCATCTCTGACAAATGATATATGATAATTCTATGTTTCAACATGCCTAGGTATAAATTTGCATTTACTTTTTATTTGATCTAGCTTAATGAAACAGAAGCAGTGAAATGATGAGGATGAGTGTGGATTAGCACCTGAAGATTGAAAGAATCCACATAAAAATTATTTTCTATTGACTCTTCTGGGGGTACAATATTTTACTCTTCAGTATGCATCCTGTACCATGCCTCTCATCTACCTCTTCTTTCAAGAAAGCTCAAACCCTCAAAATAAATATTAAATATCCAATGCAATGGAGGCAAAACCTCAAATGGATCTGCATGCAAAGGTCTACAGGTGTCTTATCTTTGGCTAGGATTCAGGCAGGATTGGCAAAAGCAGCATAGGTCAATTATTTGAGGGCAAGGGTGATTCCACTTTGATTAATACTGCAAAATTTTTCTTTTCTGAAAAATCAAGAGATTTAAAAAATTTCCTTCCTATTAATGTCACAGGATTCCTTTCCAGATCAGGCAGTGCTGAAGACAAACAAGGCGAGGGGAATGTAGTATTAAATGAAGACATTACAAAGGCCCCTTGTACGTGAGTTTCTGTGAGTGGTACCTATAGGTACTGCTAGGACAGAGAACTAGTTACCAGAGAACAGCATGCCAAAAAGAAGAAACTTACTTGCTCAGAAGATGCTATGTTTCTCACAGGGATTGTTAAGTTCTGGGGACCAGCAGCGCTCTGCAAGAACTGACAAACTCAGAACACCAAGAATTTGCTGAATTGGTACACAGCCTCCAACATGTATGGACCATGCAAGAAGGCAGAGCCTGCTATATGCAGATGTTTGAGAGTGTGAGTGAACTGCCTGAGTAAGCAACTGTGCTGTTACCTATTTTTGAAAACAACAGCTTGATCCTGCTATTAGTAACAGCTTAGTGAATAAAGGCATTCCAATAAACAGTAGCTGTGATCTGTTTCTCCCCCCACATCGATACTTTATGAAGGGAAGGGAATTTACAATACAGAGATGTACAAAACACAAGTAATGCAGGAACAAGGCCATGAAAGTTAATGCCTAATTTATTGATGACCAACTCCACAAGCATTGGTCATGGTTTTCAATAAGATCTGATCATGGGCCCTGGCCAGTAAAGCTATTTGCGAGCCTAGAGCGGTTTATATTGAACATTTTGCTGAAGTTTATCCTAAGAATTACTTAGTTTTTATGATTATCCAGTACTGTGAGACAGTCTGCCTCCCTTCCATAGTGACTCTTTTCTCTAGCACCAGGACTTGCTAGAGAAGCCACACCTCTCAAAGTGTTTTTCTGCCTAAGACAGACCTCCTGGAATTAGAGTGAATTAGTCTGACGTTATGTATAATTACACTTTTCTTTCAGTAAGATTTATAGTCCCTCTTTTCTCTAGCCCAGGGGTTTTCAAGAAAAGCCACACCTCTCAAAGTGTTTTTCTGCCTAAGACAGACCTCCTGGAATTAGAGTGAATTAGTCTGACGTTATGTATAATTACACTTTTCTTTCAGTAAGATTGAAATTGTTCTGCTAAGCCTTGGCTGTCTACATTTCTAAGAAATTATGACCTTGAAACTGTTAAAAAAACAGTGAAATGAATACACTTCAGTAGCTTTCACAGTTCTTTGAGCAAAACAATTCCTGGTCATTCTGGCAAGGACTTACTCTAAATTGTGGTTCCAGAAATGGAAGACATTAAAAAAAAAAAAAAATCCAATAGACTAAAGCAGCCAGACAGAATTTTCTGTTTACTCTCAAACCTATCTATATTGGAAGAGGACTACAGTGAGATTAATGCATTAACTTTTCATTTCTGAATCTGGTTTTGATGCCACTAGAGGACTAAGAATTATTTAATTCCAGCTGTTTTGATATATCATTTGTGAACTGGATGACTATTGTTTGTATGGTAAGCAGGCAGCCACACAGAAATTACTCTTAAAAGAATTCAGTGGAGTGCTCCCACCAGAAAAAGGTTGGTCTCTTGAAAAAAATAAAAAAATTACATGCTTTACTTAATTTGTAAGGGAACATGGTTCTTGCAGAGAGTGGCTAGAGGTCAGGCTTTACATTTATGAGCTGTAACTTCTACTACTAGAAACCTTAAGAGGGTTTATATTGGCTCCAATTGTTCATTTACTTTTTGCTATGAGATGGAATCCCTTCTTCTGCTAGAAATCCACAAAACAAATCTAAACTGAAATCTTAACTAAAGCAGTGCAGCAAAATATATCTTACTGAACTTTGAGTGGTCCTCGATGGCAGCTGAAACACACTTGTTCCTCTGAGGATGACACACAGCACATCAGCATGGTCACCCAGCAGCCAGAAGTAATTACTCAAATCAGCTCTGATGCCTGCTTCTGACGTGACTTTGCTGTGCAGCACTGCTCAGACAGCTTTGGCTCTCAGAAACCACTTTCAGCACTTAGTTTAGGCTGTGCTGAATGTAAGTCTGAGTTACTCTGTCTCATAGTCTGCTTAGTATGTAATATTACAGGTCCTGATAGCTGTTGATACTTATTAAAACTGCCACAAAAGACCTCTTCTAGGTCGCACGTAATTGGAGGCCAATGGGCACAGAAAAATTTATGAAGTGTTATTAGGTTGCTACCACATTACCTTACTACTATCACTGCCCTACTGCAAGGAACTATTGTCACATCATTTAGGTAAGTGTGGCTGTTTATATAATGTACACAAAAAGAGATAAGTAGCTCTCTGGATAAACTCAGGCCAATTGTGTTACACCACAAATTCACCAGGAATTTACAGCCAGCTGTGTTCCAACAGGAATAAACTGCACATGGTTTAGAACTCAGGCATAAAAATGTCCTGCTTGATTGTTGACTTCTGAGGGGCAGCATCTGCAGAAAACCCACCTGACAGTTCACAGCCAAGAAGTTCCATTCTCAATGTGCAGTGTCTTCTGCACACCTGAGGGTACAGCCGTATGTACTGCGACTTAATTGGAGGGGTGAAGGAGTTAGCGTACGGGGTGTTGTTGTCCACGTTCCCACGAAACACCTGTGGTAAAATTACATAGTCATAAAAATGTGCCAGGAGGATGACTGGAGGTCCAGTTCACTTCCATATCTCAAAATACCGGCATCGTTGTTCTTCTGACTGTCCCTGAGCACTGCTCTGCAAGCTTTCCCCAAAGAGAGGCTGTTTTATCATTACTAGTGCCCAACATACAAGTTTTTAAGGAAAATATGCATCGGCATGCATATGCCACCTGCACTGAATCAGGACCTCTATCTTGTCACTCCCAGAAAATGAAGCTGCTAATGCAACCAAATTATGTCGTCTTTTCTAATTAGTGTATTAAATAGTCCCAATTCAATTTAACCTGCAATTATCTATGCTGATTGACATTTTTTTTTCCCCTCTACTTCAGGAACCTGATTCAGCTCCCACTGAAACGCACTGTAACCCTCCCACTGATCACGGGGGGAGCTGAATTAAACCCATAAGCATTCTTCTATTCACTCCTCGCTTTAACTGTATATGCTCGTACTTTTTTTTCTTCCCTCATTATATACCTCCTCACACATCATTTTAATTTCCTGACAGAGAAACTATGTCTAATGCTGCAAAGTGCCTTAGTTCTGTTCTAACTTACACAATAAAGGGATTTTTGCTGCTTTGTATGCACAACTCTATAAAAACATAAGTGGTAAAGTGTAAACACATACTTCCCACTGGATGATACTGTTTCTGCAGTACAGAGATCAGCATTGGCGAATAGGTTCTATGCTTTTAAGAGTTAACACTAATCTGCTAATGTAATAAAACTAAATTCTAAACAGAGTAATGAGTAATTACTGGTAAACTCATTAACATGAAAATCTGTTAAGTGTAATAAACAGGATTATTCCAGCCTTGGGACATAGTATTTATACAACCATCAATCAAAGAATAAGAAATTCTTAGCAGACAGGAAGAGCAAATTTATTGATGGATTCTTTTTTGGAGAAAAATAATAGGAAGGCAACCTATATCACACTGTCAGGCAATTATGCTTATCTACTAGAGATGCCTCACTCTTCTGAAGGCAGCTAAACCATGACATATTCTTATAGAGATGACTTAATCTTACCATATCTTCATTTGTGCCTTTTACTTTGTACATTGTCCATGATTTCCCATCATTGCTGTAAGCAATTTTGTAAGATTTTACATATTCTGGACTCCCAATCCTTTTGGCACCCTGAGTTATAACTCCAGTGACTCGCATCTTCTTCTGCAGATTTATCTGAAATAACAGTTCAATGCTATTATTAACCATCTGAGGGACACAGTTCTGCTTCTAGAGTCCTTTGTGTCTTTTTTTTTTTAATGGCAGAAAGCAAAAAGCACAGTTTTTTGCATTTTTGTAGCATTTAAATTACTATCTTTACACTTGCATTGATTCCTTTTATCTTTCACTAATTTCAGGTACATATGCACATAAATAAATGAAAAAAATGTAACCAAAAGCCTGTACTATGCTTACATCTTTATGTGCATATGTACACACACACACACACACACACACACACACACACACACACACACACACACATATCTGAAATGCAACAGTATGGTAATTAACCAGAGGCTGAAATTTCTTTTCTATTAGGAGGTTGTGGGGAGGTGGGGGTCAATCTCTTCTCCCATGTTACGAATGACAGAACGAGAGGAAATGGCCTTAAGTTGCGTCAGGGGAAATTTAGGTTGGATATCAGGAAAAAATTCTTTACACAGAGAGTCATTCAGCATCGGAACAGGCTGCCCAGGGAGGTGGTGGAGTCCCAGTCCCTGGAGGTATTTAAAAGCCGTGTGGATTTGGTGCTGAGGGACATGGTTTAGGGACCCTGGCAGTGTCGGGTGAATGGTTGGATTCGATGATCTTAAAGGTCTCCTCCAACCAGATGATTCTGTGATTCTGTGTCATTCTGTGAAAAGAGCTTTAATTCCAGTTAAATTTCTCTGTGAAAGTAAAAATACATGAATGCCCTGTAAAGCGAACAGAAACTTCCTTGACTGTCACTGAAAATTCATATATCCAAACGTCACAGTTGAAATACTAATCCCAAAACAGTCAATAGGAAAATATCAATGGCTATCAATGGATATGAACATTCGCTGTGTCTGAGTTGAGCTCAGCACTTTGAAGTACAGAGTGAAGATGTATGGAGAATTCACAATATTCGTATAACCTTCATTTTGCCTTCTTTATCCATCTACAATATTAGAAAGCCAACTATATTATCACAAAATTCAGAATGTGATATTCAGATCAAACAATGTCGGCATTGTCAGATTCGCCCCTGCAATGAAGTCAGCTGTGAAGCAAACAGTGGCAATGGCAGCTGAGGTCTGCTGGTTCTGCACCAAATGAGGCTTAAAAAAGGTTGTCATACTGTGAGAACTGTGTGAAGGTGCAGGTAGATGTGTGATAAAAGGAGACAACAAATGGAAATACTAGGGAGTAAACAACTCGGATAATATAAATAATACATTAAACTGCATTATCACTTGCCTTTTCCAAATGAATCTTATCTCTGCTCCCAGTTAGTGGAGCTGAACTGCTGCAAACCTCACCATTTGGGATAGCAGCCCCCGTACAGGAAGACAGACAATCAGAGACAGATCAGGTATCTGCTGTCCAAATACTTTAATCCCTTTATTCTTTACAGTGTGGTGTCAAGATTTTTCTCTCATTTGGTAATGTAATCTAGCCTCTATTAAGGATATAAGATGATCAAACTTCAGTGTTTCAGTATCACACAATGGAAAAGTAGAAAAAGACAGATTTTTTGAGCCCTTTTTTTGACGGAGTCCAGCTGTTTCTCTGCTACTTCTCTGAAGAAGTTTGGCTTCTAGTATTTTTATTCTGAGTTAAAAGGAATTTCAGCATACTTTTACCACAGTTCTCCCTATAAGAATTTAATAAACACTCATACACCTTCAGAATACTAGTAGGTATTTTAGAGTTATAGACCCATTGAGAGAGGAGAAACTTTTTTAATGGATCTTTCTCATATATACCAGGAAAACTCAGGAACATTTGCAATTGCAATGGAGATAACAGATTCACACGAAGAATTAAGACAGGTATAATTTAGAAGAGATTCGGGCCTTTTTACAGTCTTGGGAAACCTTATTTTCCTTGAGTCCATGCATCCCCAGATAAAAAAAAGCGCTACGTTATATTTTAAAGAGGATAGCTCCAGAGACTACTATCAGCTCCCTAACTATGTTTAAAAATGTAGTTAACGTAGAATAATAACCAGTTAGACATAAAGGTTTCTGAAAGTCTCTCTATATGGAATTTAAGAATAAACAAGTGAGTAAAAAAAATTTTCATATATTTACAAAATTGTTAGTAATTAAGTGAACCACCGTCTCCAGAACAAATTGGAAAGCACAGCCAAATAGAAATCACCCACTAATTATTTGCCTTTTGCATGTACTGACTAGTATGCTGCCTGGGAAAAGGAAGATACAATGCAACACCAAATAAATTTTCTTTAATCCACTTATTCATGTACCAAATACTCTTTCAGCTTCATTCCCCCTCATTCATATTTTCTTTTTCCAGATAATAATTTCTGGATAAGAATTTCTATGGAATTTTTTTTTCCTTGTTTACTCACAAAGACAAGTTTCCAATGAAACCATGGCTTTAACCACTGGATGCTTTATTTCCACACTGGCTCCTTTCCATGGCTCAACCTCCATCTCTAATGCACAACAAATCAACCAGTGCACGCCAAGAATCAAAACAATTACAAAAAACCGAGTCAGAAGTAGTCTGTCAAAGAGTTCAATACTAGAGTTGAAACTCAAACCTGAAAAAAAGAAAAGCCCTGCTGAATGGCAGGAGGATTTTGTCAGATAATCACAAAAATGAAATAAAAATAAGTTTTAAAATACTCATTTAATATGCATACTGCTTAACCTACGTTCTCTGGGTTTTAGGAAGTAAAACTCCTGCCCTTTTCTGCTATATACCCTTATCTAAGTATTTGTACATGTAAGTCACACAATTTTATCTGATCCTCTGTTTTAAAAGACAAAATCTTTTTTTCTTTTTTAGAGGTTTCCTTGATCAGTATCCATACCCCGAGTCACAGACTGAGCTGTGGCCTTAAGCAGTATTGAGCTTGATGTAACACTGCAAATAAAACCAGGATACCATGTTTTGCAATTAGATCTACACATGCAGTCAATGTTTACGGCAAAATCCCAATGAAGGGAAGAAAAAAACCACCTTTCAAATCCCTGCAGCTTACTGACATAAAAATCCCCATGGGGCTAACGTCACACCTACAGTAACTCCTTTCAGTGTATGTGGATACACCAGAAATCAATTGGCCCTTTGTCTCTGGGTTCTTTTATGTGTTTTAAATTTTTCAAGTCTGAGCTTAGCAAAACTCAAAACATTAGAACCGTACAATGACTATAACAAAGCAGGTACTTAATGTACTTCAGTAGCAAGCAAAGATCCCCACGTGAAATGTGAACTGTCTCTTTTAGCACTAAACACATTTTCAAAAGTACTTTTCTGTGGCAACTGTGAACAAAAACAGGTTAGGAAGCTCTGCTTTGTGGATTCAGATTTAGGGCAGAGTGTTACATAGTCTAATTACATGGATGACTGTGTTTTAAAACAAAGCACTGAAAGATGCCCCATCACTGAACATGTCCAAATGTTCAAGGGTAAGAACAGGAGTAACATATCTTTTTTTTAAAAAAGGTAATAACTTATTCAGTTATAATGGAGCCCTTATCATTACCTAGATTAAGGGGGAAAAATCAAGGATGATAGAAGATCAATAGTATTTTGAAGGATTTACCCCAGGAATTTAGGTATTAATGCATGGTAAAGACCTTGTAAGAAGATGGTTGTTGAAGAGAAATTTGAGGGATCTACAGAAAAAAAAAAAGAAACTAATCAATTCTACCTGTCCTACTTAATTTTAAGGTTATTTTGAGAGTAACAGAGTTGTATTTGACACTCACCTCCTGTCCTTGA